>NC_084592.1:32429918-32702418 GCF_033807715.1 Cololabis saira
TCCGTGGTGAAGTCGCTGGGTTAATTCTACGTAGATAAGACAGGAACGTTTTAATACAATTCTGATCCGTGGCAGTGGGTGCAGGGTTACCAGGAAATCGACTCGTGTTTACTCTGAAGGATTTGGCTGGCTTTAAAAGCCTCTTCCTAGAACTGTTACTGCAACTACCTGCAGCTTCCGTCTCGTTTCAAATGTCAATCCGTGTCTAATTATCTCTCTTAGGCTCGAGAAGTAGATGAAAAGGCTTGAAAGTTGATGAATTGTCTTTTCAGTTCAGTTCTTGACAACACCTATGGCTTCAAAGAATCGCTATACAGTCATCATGTAGATGAAGGGGATAAAGTGAATCATGAATTGTTATAACTTTGTTACAAACAGTTCACGGTTCTTGTCTTTAAGAGACAGACAGATTTTGTTACTTCAGCATTGCTCAGAAATCTTGCATTAATAGATTTATTTGAAGCATATCTTGGTTTACACACGTGTCTCAGGATGGTCCAGTATGCACTTAACAGCACGCACCTTTCTGAGACTTTTTTTTTGGTTAGAATATGAATTAAACCATCATGCATATGTATTAGGATAGTTATAATTAACATCAGGGCTAACGACATTATAAAAAAAAAAATAATTCTGTTATTTTTATCTGTTGCTCCAATTTTTGAAGACAAAGCCATTCTCCCAAAGAAAACAAATTCATTTTGTGTAGTTTTGTCTTTGAATCACACACATATATACACACCTTAACTGTTACTGGTTAAACTTAACTGAAGTTTGAATTGACATCCTAACCAGGACCTCAGAAATAACATTCTACCTAATTAGGAACAGTTTTTAGTCTCAACAGAGAGGTGGTGATCACAGTATTTGTTGAATACAGCATATCAAGCCAACCATATACTGTATATAACATCAGTATTTCTGACAGTTTCTAGTTTCTTGGTGTAATCAGTGTAAAATCTCACAAGGACTCTTGTACCTTTTCACTGGGTGGTTTTTCAGATGTTTTGATAGTCCCATTTAGCGCAAAAGTGCAATGGATACACTTGTTTCACATTTGCACATCTCTGGTGTCACAAGTTGTCAGGTAGTCGGTCAAATGACCAGAAAGACAGCAAGATGTTGCGCCATGTGTGGACAGAGGAGGAAAGTATTTTCGCCACGGCGATAGCCTCAGTGGCAATAATTTGTCCAAAACTAGAGATGGTTCTGTCCATCCTCTGCAAAATCGAGATCATCTTCTTCCTTGTTTTGAAGAGAAATCTCGCAGGACCAGACTCTAGGAGAGTAACGATCATAGAAATAAGTCTCGTGGGATGATACTTTAAAAGAATTATGCTCATTTGCAAAAACATCGTTCAATGGAAATGCTGGTGGCAATTGTTGTAATTTCAGAATTGTCTCCTTTGTTTTGTGAAAAAGTGTAATGGAAATCATACCTCATGAGACCGCTGGCACCACTACCTTGTTTCAGTTTTTTGTCGTTGTTTTGGTTCCTTTTTTTTTCTGTCTCTTCCACGCCAATAATAGTTGGTTTATCAGGCTATTTTTTTTTGTCAAAAATTAGATGTACCGGTAATTGATGGTGTAAATGTGATGTTAAATCATCTTACAGGAACTTATGTGGTCAGCGAAACAACTTCAAAATCAACTAAAGTCATTCTTTTTTACTATGGAAACAGTATATTAGGTCAGACAAAAAGCATCAGACCGCAGGTGAAGTTTCACTTCAAGTTCTTGGTCTCCAGTAGGTCTAAATATGTTTGTTGTAGCTAACCTGACCTTTCAGCATAAGTGCCTCGCTGCAGGAGGGCCGGTGTGTGTGTGTGTGTGTTTGCTACAGAACAACTGCCTTTCCCTGCTGGTGGGGCAGGAATGTGCAGGGTTGGAGTGGATGCAGGTGGAAATTTGCAGCGTGTTCAGAACACGACCCCCGGCAACATTCAAAGGTGCCAGCGTCAGCAGGAAAGAAAAAATCAGGGGAATGTGCTGCTTTAATCAGACCTGCATCTCTTTTTCTGCGCTTTCTGTTTTTCTTTGTGCATGTTGGGATGTGTGCTTTTATAGCCCTGTTTATCTGTGTGTGTGCGTGTGTGTAGCTTATTGAGGAGGGCCTCTTGTAAAAGTGAGGGAACATGTCCCACCCAACTCATATTTCCAATCTAAGTGCTTACTTCAGCTTTTTTCTTGTCTTTTTAGCACGGAATGTATACAAATTTGAAGGGTTTCTAGCTCTACCCAGGGTACTTTTTCCTTTTCATTATCTAATTTGTCAGTCCGAGTTAAGTCAAATGGTATAAAAACGTGAGTATGTCGTCTAAAAAAGAAAAAGAAAAGTACTATTTTTTTACCCTGTGACGCAGAAGTGACGGTCAATTTGTCAAACAAAAATGGACTGAAGTGTTTGTATCCCCACTTAGAGTATCATAACACTAGTTTTGGGAGATGGCTTGAGAATGCCAAAAGTAGCATAGCATGGATTTATTATTTTATGCTCTTTAGAACTTGGTACGATGGAAATGTCAAAAAAGAAATGAATAAATATGTACCCTATTGGCCTGAAATTTGTTATTTTCTTTTGCATCAATAGGATTTTTCTTAAACAACTGTAAATATGACTATTACTATACTTTATGTTCTTGCATACCTGTTACTTGCTGTAGTTGGGGGAAGTTGGAAACCTCAAAGCACAAGCTTCCTGTTGACTGCAAACCACTCACCGCTGTGACCTTTGTGCTGTAAATATAAATTCAAAGTGACATGTTCACATAAAGCAAAATTAAAATTTGTGTCAATTTTTTTTTACTTTTTAATACGTACAAATTCTGATTGAGCTGCAACATGAGCTTGAATTTGATTGAAAAGACCAAAAAAACGTTCAGATTTTATTTTTCAAGCCCTCAGCATGGGCTCAGTGGGAGCTACATGAATTGCAGAAGCTGATATTATGTCAAATGTTGCTGGTGAATTCAGAAATGTACATTTGTATGACCAACATATGAAGAAAGGAAGGGAAGTTGACGCCCATGTCATGGCATCCGTTTGTAAGCATTTTAAGCACCACGGAGAACGGAAGAAAATAGAAGCTCAGAAGAACAGACAAAGATGAGGAGTAGGACACATAATGACATTATAGTAAATATATTTCGATGGTTGGAGGTGAAAAGTCGTGAGATGCATTTAATTGCGATGATGGTCCTGTCATAGTTGGCTACTGTGAATCTCCACCTTTTACATCTTAAATTCTGCAGGAATCGGTGTGTTAGGTTTTACGAATGGCCATGTGTGTGTTTTTTGTGCAGAAGTAAATGATTGATGACTGTAATTTGCATATTGGACCCACGGGCCATACCAGCAGATAAGAGGGGAGGGAGACAACAATTTAAGGAACACCAGAGAGTTTCTAGGAACGGTTTGAGAAGTCTGCCTCTTGTCATGCAAATTAAATTTATGAATCTTGCATGCATTTAACATAAGATGGTTCTGTACTCCTACACTGAGACATTTGTCCTTGCTCCACTCCGGCTGGACGGACATTTTGCGATGGGAAGAAGCATAATTTATGGCTCCATTACACTGCAGGAATTGTAGGGCCAGATATGTTACTATTAAAACATTTTCTGCATTTTCTGCAGGAACAAGTCAAGTGCCGTAAAAGCCAATAATAATCTGATTAAACACAAAGTGACTGGCAAGAAAAAGAAACATGTTGTATTTGATCCAGTATGCAATATTATGTTTCCGTGCACAGAACATTAGACATGTTAGACATTTTGATCGTAGGGGTGCAATGATTAGTCGACGCTGTGGACAAAAATCAATCAAATTAAAATAGTCCCCAACAAATGTAATTGTCGATTATTGTCGGCAAAGAAAATTCAACTTCCTTCCCATCTCTGGTGAAAATTGCATTTGCACATTAGCATTAGGCCGCTATCGTCATTTCGACTTTTTTCTTTTTTAATTGAACCTTTATTTAACCAGGAAGATCCCATTGAGATTAAAAACCTCTTTTCCAAGGGAGACCTGGCCAAGATAGGCAGCAGCACATGTTCAATAGAGTACAGTGGCAGGTGAAAAAATATAGCGAGGCCTGATGCAACACCACGGCAACTGGCAGACAGCTTCATTAAAAGATGTCATTTTGAATTTTGATTTTAAAGTGTCCGTCTCTCTTGTCTTTTATTATTAACACAATACTTAAACAACCTCATGCAAAATGTAAAACCTGGGGGGTTAAATAAGAGAGGGATAATTATTGATAATTAAAATAAAAGTCTGAAAACCTTTCAAATAGCGGAGGTAATTTGTGACTCCTTGACAACATCAGCCTGATCATCTGGGTTCCTGGTAAGCTGACTTGTTGTAATTTTGGGCCATTGTGGAACAAACGCTCAGTTTCTTTTAAGATGGGTAAGAAAGCTGACGTTAGAGGCCGACTTAACACCTTAAACTCATATTTCTCAAACAAACCTTGATAATCTATTCCTGTCCTGCACCAAAACACTTCCTTCCAGGAGTTCACTGCCATCAGGAAACGTGCTTGGTCTGCAGCAGGGCTCTCCTCTATTTAACAAGAATAAATGCATTTAATTGCTGAGTCACTTATATGAATATCCCACGTTGTTACTTTAGTCAGTCAACTTGGCCAATGTGTGGGCTGCTCTGTGAGCTACATTAAGTATTGACCTGAGCAAAGTGAGAAATACCGCTCCCTTTTTTGATGGCTGACTAATGTGATGCATCATGAGCTGTGATGTTATGATGTGGTGCGGAGGGAGGACGGCCGATGCTCTGGGGAATGCTTTGGTGGAGAGAGCATGAGGTGGAATTATGAATGACTTCAGACCGTCTTTTAACCGCTCAACCATAAACCACTCAGAGGTGCTGAGCTCCAAGTGGGACATTTACCTTCCATAAATGACTTTCAGAAGTGATTCTGCCAGCGCCTTGAGTGTCTGACTACGTCTGCCATCATCCAGCAGGAGATCCAAGTCACAGGAACAACAAACAACTCAAACTGGAGCTTAAACTGTCCTGCGTTCATGGCAGCACTGTAGTGCGGCGTGCGGCGTGCATAGGGCATGAGGTTGTTGACTAATCAACTAGTCAAGAAAATATTCAACGTATTAGTCTATGATAGGGCTGTTCGATTTTGCCCAAAAATAAAATCTCGATTTTTTTCTCTCAAAATCCGATTTTCGATTACGATTATTTTGTGAATTGACAAAAGGCAAAGAAATGATTTCAAATATGCTGTTTTTTTATTGAACATTTGCCCCATTGGGCTTTAAGTGTAAACTTTGCTCTTATTAAAGCAAAAATGAATGAATAAAGTGCAAAACTCTGTAAAATAAGTTGAAAAAAAGTTTTAAAAAATATAATAAAATATAAAGTTTTATCTCTGGAAAAAAAAAAATCAGCAAATCAGCACTTGCAAACATACAGTTAGTTATATTTCCAATTAAATAAAACAAGACATTTTCTAATTAAACTAAACTGGGTCTTTGCATGCTAAATAATAATGCAACCCATGAAGGAGGTAGAGGTGTGTAATGTCAGTCATTACATTTGCTATTCACATTTGCAAGTTTTTTGCAAGGAACACGAGCCGGTCTAGCGGTGGCATGTTAGTATATCACCATGGTTACAACAGCCCCTCCTACACTAAAGAGCCTCTCCGATGGGGCACTTGTCGCAGGTATTGAGAGGTATTTCCATCAATCATTAATATGGTATCAATCATTAATATGTGTGCAGACAAGGTAAAAAAAAAAATAAATAAAATAAATAAAAATAAAAATCGTTCTAATTACATAATCGCGATTACGATTTAAAATCGATTAATCGAACAGCCCTAGTCTGTGATTATTTCTGTACATGCCTCAACATAGTGCTGCCGTGAAATGACAGCTGGTTGTAGCAGCTCAGAGAGGAGGCTCACTAGTTCACTGACCTTAGACGACGTGGACACAAGACGGCTGGCGTAGGTGGGCAGGTGCCACAAGCCATTGGTGATGTTACTGGAGTCACATGGGCTTTTCCATTATCAATTGATTATTATAAATTGAGAATCCTTGCAGCCATATCTGTCACTATGCAGCAACCCCATACACAAACTGCAGTTAATTTAAGGCAGAATTAAGGTTTCCAGCGGTTTGTGCTGAAGTGACTCCTCTGTGGGACCAGCCATCACACTCCAGGACGGCCCTCCACTACCTGCTGGAGACGGTTCGACTCTGCGGCAATCACCTGCTCCAGTTTTTGTCCAGCTTTCATCATATCATTCTCAAAAATGGGCTTTTGACCTGCTCGTGATACTAGACCTATCCCTCAACAAGCATCTTATTTAGGGCTGGGGGTCGATTCAAATATCAAGAATCGATTCGATTCCGATTCTTAAGATTCAGAATCGATTATCACGATTCGATCCGATATTGATTTGGGTTACTGTTAATAAAACAGTTTTTTCAGCTGTTGCATGAATTATATGACTGTCTAGTTATGCAACATATTAATACTAGTATTATATTGAAATTCAACAGCAAGTATTGGCAGCTAATGATGCTGTAAGGACCAATCAGCTCCCAGAATGCTGATAGAACTGCTTTCAGAAACATCATGTGGGTCAGAATTATCAAACAGATCCAGGGAGGAAACAAAGGACGAAAGAAATCGCTTTTATTTTTTCCCCATTTATGAGAATTTGGTTTTTAACATTTATGCAAATCTAACCCCAAGACAGTATATAAAGCAAAGACATATAGACTATGTATGCAATTATAACTGAAAACTTTAATGTTTTCATACCTTTAAACATATTTAAAGGCAAAAACATGGCACCAGTTATTCTCCTGTCCAACAAAATATTCCTTTTTTGGGCATAAACAAAAAAGTACCAAAAGTTGTAATGTAGTAATAAAAAAAAAAAATAAATAAATTAAATCGATCTTTAGACATATGAATCGATTTTTAGGAATTAATATGAGAATCGATTTAAAATCTGTGAATCGATTTTTTCAACACAGGCCTAGTCTTATTAACAATATATTCACTGCTGTTAACCATACCTGTAATTTGGTCTAAATGTTATGGCTCATTAGGGCCCGAGCACTTGCAGTGCGAAGGCCCTATTGTATCTGTAGGAATTTTTCTTTCTTTCTTTCTTTCTTTTTCTTCTGACGAAAGGAGGGCCTTTTTGCCCCCCTAAACGTCCCCAAAAAGTCACCAAATTTTGCATGCAAGTCAGGCCTGGCGAAAAATTTGATATTTAATGGTTTGCATTAATGGGCGTGGCAAAATGGCTCAACAGCGCCCCCTTGAAAACTTTGTGCCTCAAGCCCCACAATATGGTTTGTCGTACATGCATGAAAATCGGTACACACCTGTATCATGGCACAACTTAAACAAAAGTCTCTTGGGGTCATGCCCGAAACCGAACAGGATGTCGGCCATTTTGAATTAAACGTGTCATTTTGGCGAAATGTATGCCATTCCTTTGGCAGTTAATTCAGCCCGAACCGTAACGTGCACCCAGGTGTGTTATAGATAAAAATGTGCGTCTCCATCGTGCGACACCACGCATTACTTTTCTCTTTCAAAAGCGTTACCGTGGAGACGCTAGACGCAAAAAAGCGCGGCCACCCTTCATCTGATTGGTTCAGACAGAAAAAACTTTGAGCCTCAAGCCCCATAATACGGTTTGACGTACATGAACGAAAATCGGTACACACCTGTATCATGTCGCAACTAAAAGAAAAGTCTCTTGGCGCCATGGCCGAAACCGAACAGGAAGTCGGCCATTTTGAACATTCTGAATTAATCGCGTAATTTTGGAGCAATATATTCCATTCCTTCGAGAGTTAATTCAGCTTGAACCGTATCGTGAACCCAGATGTGTTATACATCAAAATGTGTGTCTCCATCCTGCGACTACACGCATTACTTTTCTCTTTCAAAAGTGTTACCGTGGCGACGCTAGACGCCAACAAGCGCACCCCCCCTTCATCTGATTGGTCCATATTTGATAGTTCCCCAAAAGGCACCAAATTTGGCATGCAAGCCAGGCCTGGCGATTAATTTGATATTTCATGGTTTGCATTAATGGGCGTGGCAAAATGGCTCAACAGCGCCCCCCGGAAAACTTTGGGCCTCAAGCCCCACAATACGGTTTGACGTACATGCACGAAAATCGCTACACACCTGTATCATGGCACAACTTAAAGAAAAGTCTCTTGGAGCCATGGCCGAAACCGAACAGGATGTCGGCCATTTTGAATATATTGTGTCATTTTGGCAAAATTTATGCCATTCCTTCGGCAGTTAATTCAGCCCGAACCGTAACGTGCCCCCAGGTGTGTTATACATCAAAATGTGCGTCTACATCCTGCGACACCACGCATTACTTTTCTCTTTCAAAAGTGTTACCGTGGCGACGCTAGACGCCAAAAGGCGCGCCTTGGTCCATATTTGATAGTTCTCCAAAAGTCACCAAATTTTGCATGCAAGCCAGACTTGGCGATACATTTGATATTTCATGGTTTGCATTAATGGGCGTGGCCTAACGGCTCAACAGCGCCCCCTAGAATACTTTTCTCTCCCATAACTTTTGAATGGTTTGACATAGAGAGTTGTGGGTGGTGTCATGGGACTCTGTAATGAGTCCTTAAGCTTCGTTTGCCTTAATTAGCCCCGCCCCTTCTTCTGATTGGTTGTCCCTTTTTTCTGCTATAACTTTTGAATGGTTTGACATAGGAAGTCATGGGTGGTATCATGGGACTCTGTAATGAGTTCTTAAGCTTCGTTGGCCTTTATTAGCCCCGCCCCTTCTTCTGATTGGTTGTCCCGATTTTCTGCTATAACTTTGGAATGGTTTGACATAGAGAGTCCTGGGTGGTGTCATAAGATTCTGTATGGAGTCCTTGACCTTCATTGGCCTGAATTAGCCCCGCCCCTTCTTGTCATTGGTTGTCCCTTTTTTCTGCTATAACCTTTGACTGGTTTGACATAGAGAGTCGTGGGTGGTGTCATGGGACTCTGTAATGAGTCCTCAAGCTTCGTTGGCCTTAATTAGCCCCGCCCCTTCTTCTGATTGGTTGTCCCTTTTTTCTGCTATAACTTTTGAATGGTTTGACATAGGAAGTCGTGGGTGGTGTCATGGGACTCTGTAATGAGTCCTTAAGCTTCGTTAGCCTTAATTAGCCCCGCCCCTTCTTCTGATTGGTTGTCCCTTTTTTCTGCTATAACTTTTCAATGGTTTGACATAGGAAGTCGTGGGTGGTGTCATTTCTGATACTTATGGGGGGCGGTGGCCGTGAGTGCGAGGGCCCGTTCATTGCTGCTTGCAGCTTTAATGTTTTTTTTGTTATTGGCAGATTCTGGAAAGTTCGATACACACTCCCACTTTTGTGTTTCAAAGGTGTAGAAAAACACTGTTGGATGGTCGTAGACTGAAATTATTTGTGAAATTTCCTGCCTTTTAATGTTTTCTATGATGTAGGCTTGATGCAAAGTCAATTAATTCAAATTAACTCATAAAGTACATAATTAAGCTCTGTCTTTTTTTCTCCACCGAGGGTGTTATCCCTCTTTAGTTCCTTTTTTTCACTTTAGCTAAAAATTACAAATGAAGTGTTGTCAGAAGCTGACACCTGGAATTGGACAATAGTTCTTCTAATCAGCGAAGTCGTTTTGGCTGACTAAGGATTTTCATTTTTGCACATGGAGATGCTGATTCCATCGGGGGGTTCAAGCTAAGGTTTGCAGGTGTTCGACTTTTGAGTTGATGAATATCGGAAAACGCAAGACGGACATATGATAATCGATTCAGCAGTCTGAGGAAATGAGTATCCCTTCTAATCACCCGCTATAATGTCAAGAATAAGTGACATATTTTAAATTGGAAAGAAGGTCCCTATATAGAAAAGGTGTCAGAACAATTTAAATGGAATGAGCTAATTATTAAAGAACTAATAATCCAAGAACTGGGAGTGAGTTTGAAGGAGTGTTCCTGCATGAAACAGTGCAGACTCTGGTAGTGATCAGTAACTGACAAGAGGAGGATGGGTCCAACTGTGCAGTCTTTTGGGAGGAAAAAGGCAAAGGTGGGCGTAAAAAAGAAATAAAGATCTTACCATGTCGCTTTGCAGCTGTGCTCACAGCGGCTGCATGCCACTTCCCAACAGCAAACTGTTTTCTAACAAAGAGCCCTGTAATCTTAGAAAAATCACATATTACTATACTACTATACTAATAGCGTTACTATTCACGCTAGAGTTTGTGTCATGCAGCAACAAAGTTGCAGCATGATGGGTTTGAATTGAGCTGCCCTCACCTGGTCTCCTGGTAGCCTGGACAACAGGATCTTTTGTTTCCAGTCCCTTAACTTCCAGGACTTACAAGTGGGTTGTGAGTCACAAGTAAAGTCAGAATAATTTTGATAATTCAGCAGATAATTTGATCAGCCTTTTTTGTGGTGTGAGGTGTGTTTAATATTGAATGAATCTTTTCTTCTCCATTCAGAAAACGAGCAGCACCATAGGATTTCCTCAGTCAAGGCCACATACACAATTACAATTGGAGGTCATCATCATTTCCCGTTTCTTTAAAGTGCAGTCTCCATTATCTCCTCCACAAAAGCACATTTTACATTTTTTTTCCCCAACCGGTCAGTTCCATACGCCCGCATGGGGACACAAACAGGGAATGGACATGGACTCGCCTACTTATGTAGCTGCCCTACATACATAAATCTGGATCATGGAGGTGTTCTGTTGGGGGATGAACATGATTACTGTGTTCTGCCACACTACAGGAGGGAAAAGGCTGGATTTTGAAGAGGGATACGTAGAAATGGGATGGGTGAAAGATGATAAGGAGTTTTTTTTTTTTTTTTTTTTTAATACTCTGTCTGTTGTAACCCCACAGAGACCTCTATGGAGTATACTGTATACATAAAACATTAATGTCATTATTTAAATCAATTGAAAGGATTTTCCTCCCAATCATTTATTTGCTCTTCCTCATAAATTACTTTCTTTACTACGCCTGCATGGACCGTGTGAAGCATCTGTAATTGACCACCTGTTTGGGTTTGGCCTACTTTTTACTTGATGAAATGCTGTGGAGCAGTTAACACCACTCCTGTGAGATTCATAAAGGCCGGTGACTTGTTCAGTTGTTCTAAAGCAACACAAGAAAGAGAGGAAAACCATGTGTGGCATGTCTCCTGAGTTGCTTTGATGAACCAGGAGTATAATTAGAAATGCAGTGGCGAGGAAAGTATGCGAACGCTTGGGAAATAGTTTTCTACATGAATTTGTCGTGAAATGTGATCTGATCTTTATCTAAGTCGCAATAATGGACAAACACAATAGACTTAAGCTGGTAAAGCACACAAATATGATTTCTTGTTTTGAGGACACCCCTTAAATATTCTCAGTGGGAGACGTGTGGGTGATAATTTTATTTATTTCTTTTTTTGAAGACAAACACGGTATTTGGATGGTTTCAACAGTTCCAATGACATCTTCAAGCCCTTCACTGTTGTTTCTGGGTTCCCGTTTGCCTCATCAAGGATTATGTCTGTGTCTTTGGACTCATTTTGACAAAACACACTCCACTAGAAAAACTATCCTCAGTACTGAACTGCCTGCTTTTATAGAGAATGTGTCTAACTGTGAACTCGTTGATGCCTAAACCCTTTGAGATGCCTTTCTCTCTTCCCACACTTCTACAGACAAATGCTCTTTATCGTATACTTTCAGAGATCCTCTTTTGCGATGCAGTAAGATTTTTTTTAGTCCAATTTCTCTCATTTTTACATGTAGCACTGTGAATGTTTATTAGATGTGTTCAATAAAGACAAAAAAAAAACAATTATAACATATATAATTGTTAATAAGATAGTATGGTGTAGTAAATTAATATGAAAATCCACACCATTCGGACGTGAACGCATGCTTTTTCATGCCTCTGCATGGAAAAACGATGCTTGACGTGTAACTTTAGCTTTAAACGTGTTGGTTCTGTTGGCAGAAACGCTGGAAGAATGAATGGAAGTTTGTGGTTCATTAGACGATTACTTTTATTGTCCTGTTCTCCGTCCCGTCTCAGTGTTAGAAAACCTGTGCCTGTGTGTTTTAGTCCATGTTTAGGTGTTGAATTAGGTCTGTAGTTTCAAATTTTACAGGGCATATGAAATTCCTGTTACTAAACAGGAAGGCTACAGAACTCTCTGCATTTGCAATAAGCTGTGAGGAGCCCACCAGCGAGGGAAGGTTTAGGGGTCAAAGGCTGTTGTACAGCACACACACATCCATGCACACACAGACGCTCTCCTGGCTGTTTGTAAGCTCTGCTGACTGCAGGAAGCAATAATGTTAGCGTGCTTCCGGAGTTCCGGAGGTTTCTCTCAGGGGAGCGTGGCTGTCCTGTCCGGCTCGCAGAGCAACGCTGAAAACAGCCCAGCAGAGCAGAACATTATAGAACATTGTGAAATGAGTGGGGATAATAGAAACTGTAAAACCGATCAGCAACGAATACAGTAGAAAAAGAACAAAATGTTGGAAGTAAAACAGCACACTGCGGTATTAAATTAGTTTCTGGAAGGGAAGCACTTTTAAAGAGATGGTGTAATCAGATTTCAGTTCAAAGCAAATGAGATAAAGACAAAAAAACCTTAGGGCCAACATTAAGACAATTTTTTGTGGCAGTCACTTGAAGATTGCATCACGTATTAACATCAAATAGTTTGTTTTTAGGATATGTATGGATATTTAGCTCAGATGAAAGGGTTTTGCTGAGGAGTCATACCGATACAGGTTACCGGCAGCAGTACTTCTTATATGTATATTTATTTATTAACTCACAGTAATTTAACACAGAACATGTCATTGTGTGGCAGGTTTCAACAGCTATGAAAAATTGTAATCATAACCTTGGTATTATTTTTCCTAATTAATTCCTTTACTGTCATTTGCTTTGTAATTACCATAATTTTAAGACAAAAATCCCGCGAGCAGCACTGACAGCAAAACTTTCATTGTTCTATGTTGCTATGTCCACGTTTTTTTTAGACTTAATGCATTTATTGTTTTGTACTGACCTGACATGCATTGACTCTAATTCCCATACATGTTGTTCTTGTTGATTATTTGAGGTGCTGCCACTCTTTGGAAACTTCAGAGGGCTCAACTTAGTGTTTTCTGCAGTAACTTCAGGCAATATTGTTACCAGAAACAGACCATGCGAGACATTTCTGCAGGATGCAATCAAAGAGGCCAGAACATTTCACTCTTCTTTGTTCAGCGTTGTCTTCAATTATGCTAGAATGTGTCCAAACCATGGACACGAGTTTGTTATGTACAAACTGTTGTAGTTGCTCAGTTCTGCATTCTCATTTTCCTGCACGTTGTTTCAAAGTTGCGGACTCTGTTAGGTGTCGTAAAGTTACAGCACATGCAGTGCTATGTTTTTAAGAAAACAGTACATGAACGCACACAGTGGGAAAAAAATTATAATTAAGGAAATAAATAAATAATTGACTTGGGCGAGGCTCTTTTATAGGTTCTGAAGAGTGTTCTTAATCAATTTCTGATTAATAAGCTGGGCCTACTTCCAACAGACGGGAATATCTATACAATCCTTATAAATGATCACTCGTCAAAACAGCTTTCGTGCTGTGTTCATAGGTGGGAAAGCGATATGGATCGTAGCAATTTTTTGTAAATTTTCAACAGAAATGTGTCGAAAGCGACTCAACTCAACTCAGTTTGTAAATATGTAGTGTTTTCTTCTTGGTTCAGTTCCTTTTCTCACACACAAAACTTAAAGCGCAGCAAAGTTCTTCAATTCAAATCTTCACAGTTCTACCATTTTGTCCTGTCAGATTAGTCTCAAATACACGACAGTCTTTTATGCATTCAGCTTGGATTACCCTCGGTTGACTTATACTGTACCTAAGAGTTCAATCACGGCCATCAAGAGCAGATTTGACACACAAGTTCAACATAAACAGTAATTGCCAGTCATTCATAAATATACTTTAGTTTAGCCGTGCTGTTAGTTGTACAGCTTGAATTTAGCAGCGACTAGTCCAGAGCCAGTATACAAAACAAGTAGTTCATCACCATCCCTACCCTTACCTTACCCTCTCTTTTTTGACGTGGACTGCTCTGAAGTCAAAGTAGTTGATTTTCTGCTACATTAACATGGCAATAGAACATGGGAGATGTTAGCTGTGGCTTCTTTGAATATAAATAGCTCATCCCAAGCTAAGAAAAAAAACTTGTGACCAGTACTATATTCATGCAGTTGTACAGTAATGAAAACGGAGTGAGTTCATGAATGAGCGGTCAACGGTGCTTGTCGTTTTACTGCTCTGTACATGATGAACCAGGCTGCTTATCCCTCCCAAACCACACATGACTTTTGGCTCTGACAATATCCTGCTTTTACACTGTTTGCTGTGTCAGATGAGCTGAGCTGATGCTGTGAGACAGCAGGGAACCCTGGACCACTTCATGTTCAGAAATCAAGGTGCATGTCATTTATAGACTCAAACCAACCGGACTTCCTGTTATTGATTGCATAGCTATACATTGGCACAAAAAAAATCACTACCATTTGTAATCCAGCTTCAGTGAAAACGCCTTGAATCTCTCAGACTAGACCAAGTCTAGCGTCAGGTGACTGCGGTGCTAGGCTGCTAGTGGTCTGGGCGGTAGGGATGGGCGGTATGGACTAAAAAATGTATCACGATAATTTCTGGCATTTATCCCGATAACGATAAAAATGACGATAAAAAGAATACCAATTCAACTCCACCTTTTCAACTATAAATCTATCTCGCTCTCAGATCTGCCATGTTTGTTACACAAAAACGTCATCAACAGAAATTTATCCTTCTTTCTTTCTGGCTCATTTCTTTCTTTCTTTCTTTCTTTCTTTCTTTCTTTCTTTCTTTCTTTCTTTCTTTCTTTCTTTCTTTCTTCTTTCTTTCTTTCTTTCTTTCTTTCTTTCTTTCTTTCTTTCTTTCTTTCTTTCTTTCTTTCTTTTCTTTCTTTCTTTCTTTCTTCTCTTTCTTTCTTTCTTTCTTTCTTTCTTTCTTTCTTTCTTTCTTTCTTTCTTTTCTTTCTTTCTTTCTTTCTTTCTTTCTTTCTTTCTTCTCTTTCTTTCTCTTTCTTTCTTTCAGGCTCGCTCCTTTCTTTCTCTTTCTTTCTTTCAGGCTCGCTCCTTTCTTTCTCTTTCTTTCTTTCAGGCTCGCTCCTTTCTTTCTCTTTTCTTTCTTTCTGGCTCGCTCCTTTCTTTCTCTTTCTTTCTTTCTGGCTCGCTCCTTTCTTTTTCTTTCTTTCAGGCTCGCTCCTTTCTTTCTCTTTCTTTCTTTCTGGCTCGCTCCTTTCTTTTTCTTTCTTTCAGGCTCGCTCCTTTCTTTCTTTCTTTCTTTCAGGCTCGCTCCTTTCTTTCTTCTTTCAGGCTCGCTTCCTTCCTTCCTTCCCTTCCATTCCTTCCTTCCTTCCTTCCTTAAATCAGCTTTACACAAAAACGTCATCAACGGGAATTTATCGTTTTTACTTTGAGATGACAAATTCTTACCCTGGGGAATTTTTTTGACGGTATATCGTGAACGGTAAAATATCGCCCATTCCTACTGGGCGGTCCACTTGGTGGGTTCTGAAATGACAAGAGGGGCGGACCCAGCTGCAAGAGATGTAGAAAGCTAGTGAGCAAGAGGCAGTCAGCTTGAGCTCTGGTCAGCTCTGGGCTACCAGCTCTCAGCCGGGCCTCAGGATGGCTGCTTCAGGGAGCTCAGCCACCCTGAACTGTCTAGGTAAACCCCAACCAGTTGCAGGGGTCTTTTAGCAGTTAATAACAAGCCATGCTATCTTTACGATAAGAAATGATTAAACTCTGTTCTTAAATAAGGGATGCTCAGTTATGGACAAAAAATGTCTAAGCACTATTATTTTGGACAACATTTAAAACAATTATCCACTGACTTTTTAAAGACTGTGCATTTATCAAACTTAACATAAAATGATGATTATTTCCATGCTTAACTTCAGTTTCAGACTAATTAAAAAAAAATTCTAACTGAATAAAATGTGATCTTGGCATTACTAATATAATATTTTTTTTATATCTGCCAAAGTGCGTGCATGTTTTTTTTTTTTTTTTTATCAATTCGCTCTTTTGGTAGGCCGTAGAAATGCAAGGACAGAAAAAGAGCAGAGGCCAGCCGTGTAAGCCTGTGGAGAGAGTCTGGTGTGCCAAGGACAATCGTCTCTGAGTCCAGAAGATCTTCCTCTCAGTGTGAGACGACGCCGGACACCAACAGAGCTCTTCCCTCCCTTCTGCATGGCTGTATCTCTGTAGCCCGCTTCTGCCCAAGCCTCATCAACACCGTCATCGACAGAGTAGTCGGTGGCATCAGGGTCATGCTCGGCCGTGTCTGCTTTCACACAGTTTTGGGGTTTAATGCCTGTAATCGCCCATGTGTGCCCAACAGTTGCAATTGTTGTTCTGTTGGCAGTCAGATCAGCTTGAAGACCAGTTAATCATCTTGCAAATCACACACTCAGTTTGTGACATGGGTCATTGTTTTACAACAGGAAACTGTTACTGCAGGTGTGCTAAGCTCATGTTGCTTGCTGTTATGAGTCAGGCAGGTTGTGATTCATCTCATCCTGTCATCTATTTTGCTTTTCTTTTCTTTTGTTTTACTATCATAAACAGTGATTATCCTATACATGAGACGTGCACACTGATATACAAGTCCTCAGTCCTCATTTCCTGTGTAGGCTAATGCTGTAATATGCAGCACTGTAAGAATTTCCTCTTGACAGCAGTTGTACTTGTTTTTTACCTGAGACTCAGAAGTTTCCACTTTTGTTGCAGAAGAATCTATAATAGGTGTGAAATAATAGAAGGATAAAATATATAATTGGCATTATTGATAATTATGTGCCTCTTCTTTAATCATTGTGTAAAAAAACATAAGAAATATCATCTAATGGAAGTGGGTAGTGTAAGTGTAAAAACAACATGAAACTTTTTTTCACAGGGCCATTATTTAAAACAAAGGTTAAAAGAAAAAAAAAAACGGATCAATGCTAATTAAGCCTTAGTGTTCGTATAAGGTTCAAAAAGCATTAACTGCAAGTCAACAAGCCACAGAGCTTTTGGAACAACGTCCTATTTGACAGACGTTGGTTTGGCCTTTAATTCCCCTGCTACAATGTTTCATAAAACCAAACCCAGCATTTTAACACAGGTGCTTCAATATCCACCTGTCAAGCATGGTGGTGGAGGGATGATCATTGTGGGGATGGAGCCTAAGCACCTTGCAGGTCGCTGAGTTGACCATAAATAAACCCTTGTATACTGTAGAGTTGCGTTCCCCCAATCTGGTCCTCGGGACCCCCTGTCCTGCATGTTTTAGATGTTTCCCCTGCTTTAGCACAACCCTGATACAAATGAATGGTTATCATCTGCTTGTCATCAAGTCTCGCTTTTCCACTAAGTAACTAGGGGTGCGTATTGGGAAGGACCTCACACGATACGATACGCATCACGATACTTGAGCCACGATACGATACACATTGCGATATCCCGATTATGCGATATCCCGATTATTATATTCTACATAGTTCACCGAAAAATTTAAAAATGCATTACACATCTTAAAATCCAAGTTGTATATATGTACATCAGATGATAGTGATGGATCTTAAAATCTAAGTTGCACCGTTCATCAGATTATAGTGACAATTCATGGGACAAAACTGAGTCAAAACAATGTTTTATTATAACTATACAAGCTAAAGTTACAACATATTTGTCATATGTTTTTCATATTATTTACATCATATGAAATTAACATTACATTTAGTATGAGGTTGCTTTAATTATGTGGCAAATGATAATAAACACAAGAGAAGATGGGTACTAAAACCAAGGACAGGCACAGTGATCAGTCAGTATAGATATAAATCCATAAATAAATAAACCTCTTTTCATTATTTTTCATTTTTTAAGGACAGGCAATTGTGTTATATAAAAAATAAATTATAAAATGAAATAAAACGTAAAATAAAACGGGAGCTCAGTGCAGGGCCCTCCAGGGTTGGTAGAGAGTGGCAATGCCCAGGACTGTCACTTAGGTAGGAGCACTGGGTGATATAATGGGGAAAAAATCGGGGATAAAAAATATTAAAAAATATTTTAAAAAATCGATATTCAAATTTTGAATATCGATATTGAATCGGCTGGGAAAAGTATCGCGAATATATTGCCCATATCAATATTTTTGCCCACCCCTACTAGTAACCACTCGGCTCTACTCATCTCGGCTCAACTCAACTTGCCTTTCCACTACAATCCAGTACCTGGAGCAGAAGTAGGCGGGGTTGGAGCGAAGCTGCTGTGACGTACTTGAGTGTGTGACACAAACAAGGAAGAAGAAAACAACACCAAAGATGTAAAACCTGGAGGAGATGGTATATGTGCTGCTTGGTCTGTGGCCTGTGTTCAATATCAAGTTAAAAAATGAGAGTGAGAGAAGCTTCAAGCGGCGAGGCTTTTTGATTTTTTTTTTTTTTTAGCCTGTCTCGGGGCTGCTGAAAAGTCTGTTTGTAGAGCCGTGAGCAGTTATGGACTGAGAAAGCTTCTGGTAGATCTTTTTTGTCCTCTTATGTCCCCATCGAGATCCCTTCAAATTCCACCAGGTTTAGGAAGATCTGCACCTGACGGTTGGACAACGGACAGACTTCTGCGCCTGCCATTGCCTGTCCAAATATAATGAACAAAGAAGCCGTCGTCTTCAACTGATGTCCACATCCTGACTCAGACGTCATCCTGACTCCAACCCCCCGACCAATCGGTGGCCTGTAGTGTTGATGACGTCAGATACAGCCCCGACTCAGCCGCTTAGAACCTCGCCAGAGTAGTTACAGAAAAAGTATCTACTCGGCACGGTTCAGACCCCTAGTGGAAAAGCGCCAAGTCGAGGCGAGCCGAGTAGGTACTAGTGGAAAAGCTCCAAAGGTCTTTACAAGTCTGGTTATGAAACAGTCATTTGTATCAGGTTTGATGAAGCAGGGAAACATCTGAACCATGGAGGACAGGAATGAGAAGCACTGATGAAGAGTGGCAAACATGAGGTCTGTCAGACCGATAAAGCTTGATTGAAGTTGGGTCATGCAGCAGGACAAATCTACATCAGAATGGCTGCAAACTGAAAGCTTCTTGGAACAACAGAGTGAACGTCCAGACCTCAGTCTAACAGAAAGACTGTGATGGGACCTTTAGACAGCTGTGCAACAGTGAAGACCCAAATGTGCTCGATTGAATAACTTTGTAAAAAAAGACACAATGATGAGAGTGAAGAAATTACTGTATTTTCTGGACTATAAGCCGCTACTTTTGTTTCATAGGTTTTGAACCATGCGGCTTATACAAAGGTACGGCTATTCTGTGGATTTTTCTTCCACTGCTAGGGGGGAGTGCTAACCGGAATTAGAATAAAAACTAAAACAAAATAAATGCAAAGAAGAATACGCTACTTCTTCTTTAGCAGATAGAAGTAGAAGCAGATTTCAAACAGATAAATAGATGAATAAATACCGGTTATTTTCTCTTGGTTCTGTCCAGTTTTAATCAGACCAAAGTTGCTGCCGTGTTAAAAGACTCTGTTAGGAAAGATCTATTTAGGTACAAACATGTACATCATTTACAGCTCAAAATCCTTCTGTACATGTAGTAAATGTCTAATCTAACAACATAAATATCTGCGGCTTGCATATCTTTTTTTCTAATATACGGCTAATATACGGGTGTGCGGCTTATATATCTTTTTTTATTGTTTTTTTTTTTTTTTAAATAGAGCTGATGCGGCTTATATACAGGTGCGGCTTATAGTCCAGAAAAATACGGTACTTCCTAAAATGACTGCTGCTGAAGGTGGGTTGAAAAGGTTGTTAAATCACAGGGTTACTTAGCATTTCCCCACATGATTTCTTTATTTTCTTTCCATTTCAGTTTTGTTAAATAAATAATGGCACAGAGTAGAAAAAAAAAAGAGTTGTATGTTGTTCATTTTTGAGATTGTAATCAACCTAATACCACGCCTCAAGTGCCGTTAGATGATTTTTATACAGTACACAAGGATGTAAGAGGGGGAATACTAAGCTTTGCACATGTTTTGTATTTGTGGAATTAAATGTGAAGATTTCTTTTAATTATGACTTCTATCGTAGCTAAATTTGCTTTCTGGAGTTGCTCAGCAACCCTCACAGTGGATAACAAAATACCAAGATGAGGCACTGGGCAAAGATCATAGCTCAGCAACACAGCCCCTGCTGGAACACAGCTCGCGCTTTCACACTGTGGTTAAATTTCTCTGCACGTCCTCGGTGGGTTTGTCGTCCAGCCAGTCATTTGTGGAGACTTTTCAAGCAGAACTTGATGGAGTAACGTTGTACGACCAGAGGATTGCAGCTGAATCTGCAAAGCTCTTCCTCCAGCTAAATTCTGCTCTCATTTGCTGTGTGAAACGCTTTTAAGATGTTTTTAAGAGAGAAAAGTTCAAAGATGCGACAAAATGCCACATACATGACAGACTCGTTGTTCTTGATGTGTGTCTGGCTGCTGTGTGGCTGTAACTGGTGGCCTCTAGCTTGCCTTTGCACGACTGTCCATCCACAATCATGCCAGCGGTTATCGACATAGCAGCTCTAGATGATGGGGCCGTGACCCGTCTGAGGTCATTATGCATCCTGACATATTGGATGAGATGTAGGGGGGGGGAAAGCGGTTGAGGAAAAATACATAATCCATTTAAATGGCTAATAAAGAAAACTTAAAGATGAAACTATAAATTAAATATTCAAAACTGCAAACTCTGTCACAGCTGCACAGAAACAGACAGAAGCTCAGACAGTCATGAAGAGTCCAGGCTGTACATGTAACTGTTAAATCAACCAAATATGAGAGGAAATACTTTAAGATTCAAAGACAAGTAGCTTCTACTACCATCTGCCACTAATCAGGATCATGATCGGGATCTGTCCAGTCAGGCAAGTTGGTGATAATAATCAGATTATCCTAATACGACTTCAAATCAGAAAAAGTTGGGACAATATGTAAAACAGAAACAAAAAATAGTGCCGGGATTTACTTTGACTCCTATTATTTTTCAGATAGTAGGTACCCAAGATATTCTTTTTCTCTCTCCCTTATTTTATTTGCTAGTGGTTTCATTTGTTAGTTTAAATTTCACATTGTTTTTGGGAATCATCCGGATTATCATCAGCAAGAAACAACAAGGGATTTTCTCAAGTGATGGCAGCATTAACTAAAAAAAAAGAACAAAAATTAGATTTGAGAGCAAAATGATGCTTCCCTCTACACAGCTGGCGTGCACTATTTCAGCGAGACGGTGCAAAACCACATTCTTCACACCTCAGAGATATAGCTGAGGAACAAGAAGATGTGAGCGCTGGACTAGTCTGCCCCCGTCATGACCTGCCCCCAGTTGTAGGGAGATCTTTGAAACCAACACGGTCACGATGAGCCCGGACCGCTGTACACCTACACAGGACTCGGTAACAACAACGCAGCACTTCTTGCTCTTCTCAGTGCTAAAAGGCATTTGAAGTGTTTAGTTAGGGAATGGCAGAACACTGGTCCTGACTTTTTATTTTTAAATCTGTGTAAGGAAAAAAAAACCCACATAAAATCTTTGATTCATTCTGTCTGCAAAGAACTAAAATAAAAATTATTCATTTTGGTTTTCTGTGCTTTTCTGATTGTCCTGACCTCTTGTGATTCAGGGTTGTAGGCCAAATATTTGGTGGTTGCTGGAACGAATTGATGAAAGTTGTTTAGTTCAGTATATCTAACCAGGGACTTCAAAGATTAAATGTCCTCGTTGTAGCTTTTAATCACGTTCACTCGTGAACTTCCCTTCGTCACATTCTTGACGTTAAATATAGATCCATTTTGAAATGATGAATCACAATAGGTTTCACAATTGTTTAGGCCAATTTACTATCTATTTTTAATTTGTGCGAACTTGAGTTCTAGAGCAGTGGAACCGTGTACTCCTACAGAAATGAAGGTGCTGCTTGCCTCGCCATTTACATTCTTTTCTGATGAAGCAGCCTCTCTCTGCAGCTTTGCTCTGCCTGTACAGGCTTGCATTGCTGCCCAGCATCCTTTTCTAAGGCATGTGGAAGAAAAGTACAAGAAGTCATATTGTACATCGAATAATTGCGCAAACACCAGGTGTTAAAGTGCATATATGCATTAGATGAAGCCTAAAACTTCTGCTGAATCTCTCAGATCAGATCACAACTTAATGATGCAGCATTTCTTTCTTTGTTTTTTCACGACTTGTTCCCTCTCTTTTGCCCTTGGCTGTTGCAGACCCTGGTAGAAGCGTGATGAGCGCGCGCTTCCGCTTGCCTGCTGGCAGATCCTACAATGTCCGGGCGACGGAGCTGGAGCGAGACAGGCAGCACACACAGGTTGTGTGCAACGTACTGCTGCTGGACAACACTGTCCAGGCATTCAAAGTCAATGTAAGTACCCCCTTAAAGTCACGTGTCTTTGCTGTGAAGGCTGAAAAATGATGAAAGCAGTTACTGGTATTTTAGATGCTAAACCCATTATTATGCTTTAGTCTGACTGATGCACGACGATTTAGAAACAGAAACAGAAAAGGGTTTATTGCCAAGTTTTCACACGAGGAATTTGTTTTTGGGATTGGTGCAACACAATACAAATATAAAAACAAATATATAAGAGATAAAATAAAATGAAATGTATAAACAATAAAAAGTATAAACAGTAAAATAAAATGTAGACCAGAAATGTACAAAATGAAATGTACATTAATTCATTTGCTTTTCAGATTTGACATCATTTCTGAAGGTCACACGTAGGGCTGGGCGATATATCGAGATTTTAATATTTTTAAAAAATTTTTTTTAATTTTGATATAGCTTATTTTGTGACAAATTGACTTGAATGTTTTATTTGAGATTTGCACAAATGCTTTGTTATTTACACAACTATCAACCTCAGTTGAAAAGTCTGCCTGTTACTGTCTACATTGTATTAATTGTACAGTGTATTTTAATTTAATTGTTATGTAGGAAAGAGATATTTGTTTTATTTTATTCAAGAAGCATTTTTATTCTATATATGCAGGCAGTTTATTTTTATTTCATTTGTTTAATACATTTTGATATTGTGCAGACCTCTGTTAATAAATGTACCTGTGTGACATTTGGCACGTGGCTTTGTATTAAAACTGACTGTTTTTTAAGGGTTTGCCTCAGAAAAAAATGAAGCTAACAGAGATGCTATGCTATAATGCTTTGGGGGAAACCCCAATTAAGGCACAGAAAAAATATCGAGATATATATCGAGTATCGCCATTCAGCTAGAAAATATCGAGATATGACTTTTGGTCCATATCGCCCAGCCCTAGTCACACGTAACGACATTTGGATCTTTGTTCAGCCCTGAGATTGGTCACACATTCACCTTAACATCCACCCACCGCTTTGGCTCCTCTTCCATTAACAACTTCCCCTCCACTTCTTCCACTGCCGTGAATTTCCCCCCAAACCCACCTGAAGTTGATTTGAGTCCGTGGTGGAAAAAGTGTAAAACACAGCCCACGTTTTCTTTCTTTCTTTGTTTCTTTCATCTTATATTCTGATACTATTCAGGTTGGACACGTATTTTCATTTCATGGTTTTCTTCTCCTCTTAAGTTTTAATATCGTTGTTTGTAATTTAGATTTACAAGCAGTCAGTCTCTTGTTGGAAAACATTAAGCGTGCGTGCGTGCGTGCGTTCGCGTGCGTGCGTTCGCGTGCGTGCGTGTGTACACCAGATACGTATAGGCCCGAGTCACATCTCCCCGGGTCCATGTGTCTTGTAGTCGTGTATTTGATCAGAAGGGCGATAACATGAACCAGGAAATTACCTTTTGTTAGTCAGGAAACAATTCTTCTAAAAACATTTTTTTTTCTGACAGACCACATCCTTTCAGCGTTTAAGTGTGTGCGCACATATCTGTACATTCAGAGACGTGTTGAATGTCTCAGTTGAAGTGTTGAATGTCTCAGTTTTTATGATTTTTTTTTTTTTTTTTTTTTTTGTTTTGTTTTTTTTGCACCTCTACGATTAATTTGAAAAACAACACTTAAGATGTGATCAACGTGTAGACTTTAAACTTTAATTTAAAAAGGTTTCACAGAAATATAGCATCGATTGAGTATTAAGAGAATTGAAGAAGATTTAAACATTTTAAATTTGTTGGAGCAACTCAAGCTGAAAGTATCCACTTTGAGCATACCTAAACTGTATTCTTTAAACTCTGTTGGGATGGTGTGTAAAGATAAATCATTAAAAGTGTCATTGTCCAACTAATACTTGGACCTAACTGTACATTAATGGGGACATGCGCTGTGGTAAGTTAGATAGCTCTTCTAAACTCTGTCGTCGTTACAAAAAAAAATAAATAGTTGAACAGTAGTCATCAGAAATCAAAACACAGTAAACCAGAAACACCCTCAACATGACACTGAAAGTATACAGATCAGTGGGTTGCTAAAAGCGCTTGATTGTGTAGAAAGTTAATTTAAAGTCGACTGATTCCATTTAGGTTCTTAGTACATGAAGGAATAAAAGGCTTTGCATACCTTTCGGTTTTCAGAGCATGTACGTGATACTGCCGGCCTGAGGGCATGAATAAAAATTCCTTGCAAAGTACTTGGTGAAGTTGCCACATTATTCCTTCAGCTTCCTTTGTCACTTGTTTCCTCCTGAGGGAACAGAATCCAGGGATTTTGGAGCAGATCTTAAAGAAGGTATATTTATTTGGGGGGGTGGGAATTCCTTTTATGTCACAGACCCAGAACCGAATAGAATTAACTAGGACTGAACGATTAATCGCATTTGCGATAATGTCGTGATATCATAACACGATTTTGAAATTGCAATGCGAGTGATTTATCGGGTTGTCACGTGACGCGAGAGTGACGAGAACTACACTGCATCAACTCTTCATGCTGCGCTGCAATGGCCTCTGGCTAGACTGTTTTATACAGTCTATGTGCTAGATCAGGGGTATTCAACTAGATTCGGCCGGGGGCCACATCTGCAAAAGGACTGTATGGAGAGGGCCGCACAATTTGAAAATTTGGGGGTTTTCAAAAGGTATTTTGCACTCAAAGACTTATGTAAATATAATACATTTGTATTATACATTTGAATATATCTAGTTTACATATGAATTATGTATTAATTGTCTCCAGATTTAGTCATTGTGAATGTTAAATATAATATTCAGATAAAGAAATATTATTTTAAATGCAAGTTCATTTTGAAACCATGCATTGTGCAAACTTAATGAAGTTGATATTGACCTACTTTTAAGAAAACATGCCATAATGACAAAGCACCACTTTCCACCAAGATTTCCTTATTTGAATATTATATTAAGCATTGGGCACAAGCATTTCAGTCCATAGTAGCCAGTTTGATGTTATAAATAAGCAACTAAAATATTAACCATAAGCTCCTTTATTAATGACACATCTGTGCATTATATCAGCAAAACAAAACAATCACATGAAATAGGAGTCTTAGAAGTTCCATCTGAAATGCAAAGTCCTCACTTATTCAAATGAAAAAAATGTCAGGCCAATCCTAGAAGCCTAATGATGTCAACAAGTCCTCTGTACAACGGAGGTTAATAATAATGTGACAAACATTAACACTGTGCAACACTGGAAAAAAATCTGGAAAAAAAAAAAAAAATTTTTTTTTTTTTTTTTTTTTCAACAAACAACCCCTTTTTTGAAATATGACCAGGGGCCACATAAAAGCTGCTGGCGGGCCGCATGTGGCCCCGCGGGCCGCCAATTGAATATCCCTGTGCTAGATGGACCAGTCTGAAACGGAATCAGTTGAACCTGCAAGCCTGGAAGAACAGCACGTCCATACTGTAGGATTCTTTGGGTTTTTACAAAAGAAAGATGCCGAAGTTAGTTTCTGAATCACAGCAAGACCAAACAACCGTTCCACCGCAGGAACGAGGCCTGCGACCTGAACCAGGTCTTAGACCAGAACCAGTTCAGAAGCCACAAAACCCGTTCGATTTCTTTTATTATTCGATTCGTGAAAACAGTTCAATTTCACTGTGTTTTCATTGGTCCCAATATTAAATATTTGTCAAATCTGATTAAAAAAACAAAACAAACAACCATACAAAAAAATTTACTCTTTCAAATTTGTATTACCTTAATTTTTTTGTCAGTTTCAACTTTGTCTTTGAGGTAGTAGATGTGTGGGTTTGTGGTTGGCTAAATTAAAATATGCAAGACATAAAACAAAGATGCCTAGTCTTTGGAAAAAAATGTTATACTAAATGTATATAATATTGGGTTAGTTTCAAAATCATTTTTTAGGTTTTATTGAAGAAAAAAAATTGCATATTAAATCGTAATCCCAATATTGGGGAAAAAAATCGCAATTAGATTATTTTCCAAAATTGTTCAGACCTGGAATTAACCAGCTTCCCTGTTTTAATCTCAGTTTCACATCATGTGTCTTTAGTCTTTAGACGTTTAGGCCAACCTCATTTCTCTTTTGCAACCTTTTCTTGGTCTTTCTACTTGACCAAGTAATGGGAGTTAGTGGCTGGAATCTACTCCTGAGACGGGACCCCCGTCCAGGACCACTCTACACGGTAAATAGGCTCTTACGAGAGAAACATGTTACGTTACTGACCAAGACACCAAAAAAAAGTGTTTGGTTTGTTTTGTTTTTTTACTTTAATAAGATTTCCACAAATCGTTGAAACTAGATCAAATTGGACAATTCAGTGGTTGATAAATTATTAAATTTGTATTTACGTTTAAAATACTTCAATTTTATTTATTTTTTATTTTGAGGATGATTCATGAGATATTCGGAAGTAGACCTCTGTTAGAACTTTGATCCTGACCAACATCTCTGTTTTAAGTACTGGCTCGCCCTTCTTTTGCCCATCTACAACTAAATGACTGGAGACCCTCGTATACACATGTAATGCTTACTGGTAAGGACAGGATGTGGATCAGGACTGTTCCCTCGTCCTTCATATCCAGCTCGATTTCTCTTCGGCTGTTGGCTGCAGACTTCCCGCCACACCTGTCCTGCTGCTGAATGAATGACTCGGTCTCTGTCAGCGTCATTGATCAGACCCCCCAACTGCCGCAGTAACTTCCTGCAAATACAAGCCATCTTGAGTGCAACAATACTTCTATTGATCCTCTCTCTGGCAGTGATTCTCGTGGAGATTGAAAATTCAGAAGCGGTCACTAACTGTCATGGAGACCAACACACTTGTGTGCACATTAGGGCTTGTATTGATGCTCTTACTGATGGGAATTCTTGGGCTGAAATGATACCACTATAAAGCACAATATTGTAGCTTGAAAGCCTGATAAATTAGGAGTTGGAAAGACAAAAGACTTGCATTTATTGATCCTCCTCTATCAATACAAAGCAAGGTCAGAGGCACAATTTATTCTGATTAACTAGAGGCATCCATAGTAACTGCTGAACACCATAAAAACTTTGTGTTGTCTGCAAGAGCTTTTAGGTGATGGAGTTGCTAAGAATAAAGAGCAGGAAATAAAAGCAGTTGGCCAAATGATGATAATTTGAGGGAGCTGTAGTTCACAGGGACTTCAGGGCTCTTGACTGCTGACTCTTTTGTCCCCACACATACAATAATGCACTCTGTATTTGACTTTACTCTAAAATAAGAATACACATCAAGTGTAACCAGAGATGTCCTTCCATCTGTTTCTTAGCCTCCTTGTTGTTGTCGGTTACATAGTGTGAACACAGCTACCTCAAGAGTCCCAATTAAGAGGCAGCAATGTAATCTGTACCACACAGCACAGTAAAGACTGGCCAATACTTGTATGTGTTTTGGTATGAGGTGTATGCATTGGTTTCCGGTGTTGGAATACTTATAAATCTAATTTGTATGTATGTAGGGCTGGGCGATATGGACCAAAAGTCATATCTCGATATTTTCTAGCTAAATGGCGATACTCGATATATATCGATATTTTTTCTGTGCCATAATTGGGGTTTCCCCCAAAGCATTATAGCATAGCATCTCTGTTAGCATCTCTGTTAGCTTCATTTTTTTCTGAGGCAAACCATTAAAAAAACATTCAGTTTTAAGTCAAAGCCTCGTGCCAAATGTCACACAGGTACCTTTGTTAACAGAGGTCTGCACAATATCAAAATGTATAAAACAAATGAAATAAAAATAAACTGCCTGCATATATAGAATAAAAATGCTTCTTGAATAAAATAAAACAAATATCCCTTTCCTGCATAACAATTAAATGAAAATACACTGTACAATTAATACAATGTAGACAGTAACAGGCAGACTTTTCCACTGAGGTTGACAGTTGTGCAAATAACAAAACATTTGTGCAAATCTCAAATAAAACATTCAAGTCAATTTGTCACAAAATAAGCTATATCAAAATCATAAAAAAAAAAAAAAAAATTCAATTTTTTTTTTTTAAATCGATATAAACGATATTGTCTCGTACCATATCGTATTTGAAAATATATCGATATATATATTAAAATCTCGATATATCGCCCAGCCCTAGTCTCTATGCCAATATGTTAACCTGTAGCTTTGTGTTGTTGATGTGGGGCATTACTGTGTTCCTTTGGGTGGTTGTTACCAGGGACAATAGTGTTGACCAGAGCCTGTCGATCAAATATCAAATATTCCTTCAAACGTAATGGAAACTGATGTTTTAACATAAACGAAAACATTTTGTGGCGATTTGAAAAGCAACAAATAGCAAAAAGGGGAGAAAGAAGAAAAAAGAGGGGGGCTGTAAGAAGCTGTCATAACCAAATCAGGATTATCAGTAGTGTTGGCTCTGAGTTGGGTTTGTTATGTTAGTAAATTAAAGGCTGGCAAAACTTACAGAGCTAATTTACATACATTCTGGGTCAGAACTTAATCTTCTCTAAGGCGAGATGGTTCATAACATCCTCCACCGGAGCTGCATGGTTTCATGGGCATGATGACACAAGTCTTTAAACCAGCAGTAACACAAAGCACAAAAACATTTTTTTTGGTCATCTGACAATCCCGCAGTCGCTGACTTTGACCCCAACAACTCCAGTTCTGGATCAGAAGTGAGCTGTTTTTCGAAAACTTCTGAGCAGGTTTTCTCGTGTCCATGTACTAATTTCTGTGTAATCTATGTACCAGTGTGTCTGGTGTTTGTCCACACTGATCGTGGGGAAACCAACCATCTTTTTTCTGGCTCAATGGTGAAAGACAGATATACTGTAGATGTGACCGAGCCGTACTTCATGTACTTCTCTTCCTGTACTTCTCTTCCTGTCTGGACAAGCTGCCTCACACATTCCTGCGTTCCCCTCATACTTCAATGCAGATACACACACACACACACACACACACACACACACACACACACACACACACACACACACACACACACACACACACACACAGCAACACATTCAGCTGTGTGCTCTGTGGATGCTGGGAAGTGAATATGTCACCCATATAAAACTGATCATTGCATCTTTCTTTTTCACTTGTTTTTTCTCAGACACTCTCTTGTGCTGTTGTAACTCTGTCACCATCCTTTCTTCCTCTCTTCTCACGCACACAGACACTATTTCAGTCTGCCATGCTCACAGGCTGCACAAAGAGCGTTTGTATGTCGCATCGTCAATCACGTCTTTTCTCTTTTTCCATGCACCCCCCCCTCCGTCTCTGAGACTCCCTGTCTTCTTCTTACATTTACATTCTTTTGCGAGTCTCTTAGATTACGTTGTGTTACTCGTTGCTCTCTCTGACGCTGTCTCTTCCTGAGTCATCCCCACAAGCTCTCCTCAAGATGTTTGGTTTGTAAAAAACAAATAGAGAAAAAAAAAAAAACGTGTCAGACCGCGCGCAGGCTCTCTACCGTCTATGCCGGCTCCTGGTGCAGTTTTTAACAGTCTATGGTTGTTTACGTTTGCATTGGCAGCAACTGCACATTTGGCTCGCACACTTTTAGAAAGCCAGAAGAGTCCAAGGCGCGCACACACACACACACACACACACACACACATATGTATGTATGTATGTGTATATGAAGGCAAACTGGCAATGGGTTTCGTCAGTGTGGCTCCCACATCCAGCTGAAAAACTAGATCATACAAAACGGAAGCAGTGCAGATACAAAGTGTGCAGATTTGTTGGTGGTCTTCTATGAAATGACTTGAAATTGTCCAAAGTGAACATCATCCATCATTATTTATTGCAAATTGAGAGCAACCAAATTTTGACTGTTGAATCAAAAATCAAAAGTAAGTCAGACTATGCGTTTAATTTTTGATTCAATAGAGCGTTTTACAGAATGCAACAAATAAGAAATGGCACGCACAACAATGATGGTACCTTTGATGAGACGTCTGCGATGCCAGCAGTTCTGGTCTGTTATTTCTGATCAAACTTCTTTATCTGTCTGAAGTTTGAAGGATTGCTTCTGATTTCTGACATCTTCTCATAACTATTCATCAAATCAGCCATTCTTGGGTGCTTTTTCCTGTTTGTTTTGGGTTTCCGATTCAGGTGAAGGACCCATGCCCTGTGACCGTATTGACAGTATTTTTCACTCCAGGATGCTTTTGAGGCTTTATTGTCCCACTACTTTACTACGACGGAGTATTAGGGCCAAACTAAGACAAAAAAAAATTGGAAATTACGAGAATAAAGTCATAATATAATGAGAATAAAGTCGTAAAATTACGAGAATAAACTCGTAATGTTGTGAGAATAAAGTCGTAATAGAATAAAGTCGTAATATTACGAGAATAAAGTCGTAATATTACGAGAATAAAGTCGTAACATTACGAGAATAAAGTCGTAACATTACGAGAATAAAGTCGTAACATTACGAGAATAAAGTCATAACATTACGAGAATAAAGTCGTAAAATTCCGAGAATAAAGTTGTGACAATACGAGAATAAAGTCGTAATGAATAAAGTGGTAATTTATGAGAATAAAGTCATAATATTATGAAAATAAAGTGGTAATTTATGAGAACTCTAACAGGAAGAGCAGTCTTCTCCTGTGTTAAAATGAAGAATATTGAGCATCTTGTGAAGTTATATTTATATATTTATAATATATCACAACTTTATTCTCGTAATCTTACGACTTTATTCTCGTAATATTATGACTTTATTCTCATAATTTTACGACTTTATTCTCATTACATTATGACTTTATTCTCGTAATTTCCTTTTTTTGTTTTTTTGTTTGGCCCTAATACTCCGTCGTAGTTTACTGAGGGTCAGAATGCCAAGGCCCGTGCCTTCAGCCATGACTTGAACCACATCGCAGCCGACAGTCGGACTGGTGCGGGGTGTTCAGTAATGCAGACTGCACATTTGTAGAAGGGCTAGAGGAGGTAGCTAGGGAGAGGGAGGTCTGGGTCTATGTGTCTAGGCTGCTGTCTCTGCAACCTGAACTCTGATGAGCAGGGAGGGAAGGATTGATGGATGGAGACTTCACTCTGTTCTGAACAATTCATTGCCCATGTTTCACAGTACATGAGGTGTTCTTTTCTTTGAAATCCTCCCGCAGACTTTGTGGTGTTGTCAACAGGCAGTTTAGCAAGTCCGAATGTGAATTTCTTTCCCCTTGTAGGAGTAACGAGTCTAGGGTCGTCTTCCGGTTGCTGATGGATGGTGTGATATAGACAGAGATGCACATTGATCTTAGAGTTAAGCTTGAATGTCTGTGGATGTCTTCCTTGGCTCTTTGCCTTCTATCTGCACCATCCTGATCAACCAAGAGTTGTGTTTCCTGTAGCAGTCACTTCCTAGAGGGTTGACTACAGTCCAGTGACTCTCATTTGTAATTAATAGTAATTTTTTTTAGTGCAACATGCAACATTTTTAAGATTCTCAAAAGATCACACCATCAACATTTTCAAATTCAGCCATAGAGCAGAGCAACACAGCATCAATTAAACAGGAACAGAGAGGGAAGGAGCACAAAGTCTGCTAGAGATGTCTCGCACTGAAGTCAGCTTTGACAGCGGCAAACTACACACACACACACACACACACACACACACACACACACACACACACACACACACACACACACACACACACACACACACACACACACACACAGAGCTATCCTAGAGCGCTGCCATGTCAACTGTCAACTATCATTTCCTCCATTCCCCTCACACACTCACACATGCCTCCCTGTTAGATCTGTGTCACCGGAGCAAAGGGAAGCGGTTATGTTGTGTGTGTGAGTGTTTTCTCCCATGGGACACTGATGGAGTTACATATTCACCATTTCCCTTCGTCTCACTCACAGAGATCAGGTGTGAACTTCTGCATCACTCGTGCTCCCATGGGATACTGTTTCACCCCTACTGCATTCTCAGGAATGATGTGATATTTATGATGGAGTTGATAACTTAATCCTTACTTTATGCAGCTTTGCATTGCTTTATAGAAGGTAGTACATTTACTCTTTAGACGATTTGTTACTGCCTCTTCAAAGTGAGACTGATGCACCTTTGATGTAAATCTGAGAGCACAGACAGAACGCCGCGGTAAAAGTTGATTCTGAGGCCACTTTACAAAGCTCATCGCAAAGCCAAATGGGCGTGCATGTGCTGTTCTACGATGGTAGTTGTAGTCAAACCAAGGGGCAACATCTGCTTTTCAAAGATCAAGCCATTTTGAAAGTGCTCCAGGTTGCAATTCATAGAGTGGCCTCTAGGGGTTTCTCCGGTGCGTCTCAGTGACCCTCATGTTAAAACATCAAACTTTACAGCGTAAATAAGCATATTTAGTATGGAGGATTTTTTGTGCCAAAATTAAATAAATAAATTCATCATTAATTAATTAAAATGGGAATGAAATATATCATTAATTAATTAAATGTGTCATTAATTAATTAAAATTAGAATTAAATATGTCATTAATTAATTAAAATACAATTCATTTTAAGTAAAAATATATATTTATTATTTCAGCATTTCATTAATTAATGACACATTTAATTAATGATTTCGTGTTGCGTGTGAATCATGAAATGTAAAACTGCATTTAATTAATTAATGACACATTTAATTAATGATTTCGTGTTGCGTGTGAATCATGAAATGTAAAACTGCATTTAATTAATTAATGACACATTTAATTAAGGATTTCGTGTTGCTGAATCATGAAATGTAAATGTAAAACTGTCAGTTTCACTCGTCAAACTCAGTGGGCGGATTCCAATTCCTCCATAATTTAGAGCCTGCCAATCATGTTAGTATTCTTGAATTGAATTGAATCGTCCATGGGCCAAACACATGACAAAAGACTTATGGATCGCTGAAGTTACTGAACAGGAATATATTGTCATATGGTGAAACCTCAGCATGAAATAGGTTTTTCGCACAGAGAAATATTCCAGTCCACCGATATATATATATATATATATATATATATATATGTATATATATATATATATATATATATATATATATATATATATATATATAAGCTGTTGTTGTCTTTCATTTTAGTTTATACTCAAATATGTTTTTCTGCCTTGATTCCTTTGGATGTTTGCTGGATCATTTTGAAGCCCAGGCTTTCATTACTAAAACTGCCAGCCCAAGTCTGAGCGTTAAAAAAGCATCATCACTGTGGGCAATAATGGACAAGATGACTGTGATCCTTTTAAGATGTACAAGTGCAGCTTTTTTCCGTTGCTTTACACCAACACAACCCCTGACAAGTCTGTAGGATCAGCGCTGAATTTCATCAGCCCTCTCTATTGCCAGTAGCAATAAACTTCTAGCTGCTCTTTTTCTGCTGCTTTCAAATTTTCCTACAAGTTTTTATCAAACAGTTGCTCACATGTGGGACCAGGTGTAAATGTCATAGCTGTGTTATCCCTATAAATCTTTATATGGATGTTAGGGGTGGGTATTGGGAAGGACCTCACGATACGATACGCATCACGATACTTGAGCCACGATACGATACACATTGCGATATCCCGATTATGCGATATCCCGATTATTATATTCTACATAGTTCACCGAAAAATTTAAAAATGCATTACATATCTTAAAATCCAAGTTGTATATATGTACATCAGATGATAGTGATGGATCTTAAAATCCGAGTTGCACGTTCATCAGATTATAGTGACAATTCATGGGACAAACTGAGTCAAAACAATGTTTTATTATAACTAAACAAGCTAAAGTTACAACATATTTGTATATGTTTTTCATATTATTTACATCATATGAAATTAACATAAAATTTAGTATGAGGTTGCTTTAATTATGTGGCAAATGATAATAAACACAAGAAAGATGGTACTAAAACCAAGGACAGGCACAGTGATCAGTCAGTATAGATATAAATCCATAAATAAATAAACCTCTGTCCATTATTTTTCATTTTTTAAGGACAGGCAATTGTGTTATATAAAAAATAAATTATAAAATGAAATAAAACGTGAAATAAAACCTGAGCTCAGTGCAGGGCCCTCCCAGGGTTGGTAGAGAGTGGCAATGCCCAGGACTGTCACTTAGGTAGGAGCACTGGGTGATGAAAATGGGAAAAAAATCGGGGATAAAAAATATTTAAAAAAAAAAAAAAAAAAAAATCGATATTCAAATTTTGAATATCGATATTGAATCGGCTGGAAAAGTATCGCGATATATTGCCATATTGATATTTTTGCCCACCCCTAATGGATGTAGTAGTTGCATATCTTCTTAGGGTTTATAAATGAAATGGGAGTGTATTATTATAACAATCGGACCTGAAAAAAAGTGCAAAATGGAAAAAATAAATCTTCACGAACATGTTTGAGAGATATTAAAAGGGGCTCAACATTGATTTGCAGCTGGATTTTCGATCGCTTAAAATGTTTTTGCAGCAACAAGGGTGTTTTAAATAATTTAAATGTGTGAGATGGGAGATGGGGACTTGGCTGTCCCGCCGTTCCTTCCTTCACCTTTCACTGGGGAGTTCACCAGCAGCATGAAGGGACTCTCAGACCTCGGTGCCAACTAACCCACGGGGCAGCAAGTTCACTCTTTGTTTCCTGTTGCTCTTTGCAGAAGTCGGATCACGGCCAGGTGCTGCTGGACGCCGTCTTTAAGCACCTGGAGCTGACCGAGAGAGACTACTTTGGCCTGCACTTGGCTGATGACGCCTCAGACGCACCAGTACGTATGCTTTTCTTAGTCCGCAGGAGAGTGTGGTTGAATCTATGCTTTCATTACAAATCAAATTGTATCCATGTGGATGGCGAGTATTTCTAACGTGTCTGTGGCCACTAGTGAATAATTTATAATGTGCGGTCATGTTTTTACGGTGTTTCTAAGTGTCTCTCAATCAATATTTTACAGCGCTGGCTGGATCCCAACAAGCCCGTCAGGAAACAGTTAAAAAGTGAGTGACACCTACAGCACGCCACCCTAAATGATCCACGGCTGTATCAAGCACAGATCAAAGAATCCTGATGCTCGGCTCACTCAAGTCCAATTTGATTGTTTGGGTTGAAATCGTCCTGTTGATGGAGACGGCGTGCAGCAGTCTAGACTCTGGACAGTTAATGATCCACCTCCAGCAAACGTCTTCAGTCATATACAATTCAATGTGCTTTGAGCAACGATTAAACTTCATTTCAACTCTGCTCCTTTTTTCAGCGACTAATACAATTTGGAATATGTAGAACAATTAGCTTTGGTGAAATGAGTCGTCCTGCAGCAATGATTGAACTGTACTTCAACTCTGTTTTCAAGCAGGCTAATTGATTCACTGAGTGAAAAATGCCATCGGTATTAGTTTGTTTTATTTCTTCATATAGTATGTGAACAAAGCTGACCGGTTGTGCAGACTCTGAGGGGCTAAGCTTTGAAGTTCATTTTGGCAAGAAGCGCTTTGCCGTTGACCTGAGGGAGACGGAGCATGTCCGTCTGAATCTGAATGACCCCTCTGGTACTTTCCTTAGATGTTGTTATGGCAGTCTGGCTCTGTCACACCCAGTAATGTCACTTTTCACATATCACAAATCTTAATTTGTCCAGGCCTTCCCTGGGAAGGTTGTTGTGTGGACGAGAACAGATAGAAACTGAACACACTGATTAGGGCTGTTCGATTTTGCCCAAAAATGAAATCTCGATTTTTTTCTCTCAAAATCCGATTTTCGATTACGATTACGATTATTTTGTGAATTGACAAAAGGCAAAGAAATTATTTCAAATATGCTGTTTTTTTATTGAACATTTGCCCCATTGGGCTTTAAGTGCAAACTTTGCTCTTATTAAACCAAAAATGAATGAATAAAAAGCAAAACTCTGTAAAATCGGTTGAAAAAAAGTTTAAAAAAATATAATAAAATATAAAGTTTTATCTCTGAAAAAAAAAATCAGCAAATCAGCACTTGCAAACATACAGTAAGTTATATTTCCAATTAAATAAAACAAGACATTTTCTAATTAAACTAAACTGGGTCTTTGCATGCTAAATAATAATGCAACCCATGAAGGAGGTAGAGGTGTGTAATGTCAGTCATTACATTTGCTGTTCACATTTGCAAGTTTTTTGCAAGGAACACGAGCCGGTCTACCGCATCTGGCTTGAGGGATGCCCGGTGGCATGTTACAACGCCCCCTCCTACACTAAAGAGCCTCTCCGATGGGGCACTTGTCGCAGGTATTGAGAGGTATTTCCATCAATCATTAATATGGTATCAATCATTAATATGTGTGCAGACAAGGTAAAAAAAAAAAAAAAAAAAAAGTGAAAAATCGATTTTACGATTTTCACATTTTAACATAGTTCTAATTACATAATCGCGATTACGATTTAAAATCGATTAATCGAACAGCCCTAACACTGATAAAGAAGGCCGGCTCTGTTCTGGATCTGAGCTGACTGGACAAATGAGGATATTCCATAAAACGATGAAGATCATGGACAACCCTGAACATCCTCTTCACAACGCAGGGATTCAGCAACAGCATATCCAGTCAGAGGGTTCTTCAGATCTACAACACAGACCGCTGCAGGAGATCCTTCCTGCCCACAGCAATAAACCTCTGCAATGAATCTATGAAGAGACTTAAATCACGACCACTGCAACAATTAATTTCCCTTCAGGGATTAATAAAGTATATTTGAACTGAATTGAATATATTGCTCTAAAGCCTGTATGTACTTTTGAGCATTGATGTGCAAACTTTAAGTTCCGTTCAGTTCTCTGCAATAATACTACAGTATATTAATCATTGAAGGGCACTTCTGAGATGCAGTTAGTGTCCCTATCTTAGTTTATTGACTGAGGATATTGTTGTTGAATCGTTGTCTTGTGAAGAGGCTGCTCATGTTGTCCATGATGATCTTCATTTTAAGAAGCAACTTTATTTGCACAATCACTTCCCGAGGCTCCAGGACAGTCCCCAGAACTTCTTTCTCAGTTTGTTCAGGTTTTTTATTATTATTTTTAAGTATCTGGCTCCGATGTTGCTCGCCCAACAGATGACTGCAGATATGCTACATCTTGCGGCAATAATTCCCCGTCTGCCCCCCTGAACGCTCTCATTTTCTTTTTTGAGGAGGAGCTTTCAGGTCACTGGTGATCCAGAGTTTGTTGTTGGGGAAGCACAGACCACACATACATTGTCCACACAGATGTTTATATAGTCAGTTACACACTCAGGCGGGACATTGATGTCATCTCCATGTGGCTTGCATCCCAGTTTGTAGCCTCAAAGCTCCCCCGCAGAGTTTCCTCAGCTTCCTGTGACCACACCAGCATCTACATCTTACTACACCGCTAATGCCATGCAGATACAGATGCAGGCTTTTGAACTGAGTTCTGATAGCAACCCAGATGGCGTAGCTGCATGTAGCGTCCATGGTTCCCAATGAAAAAATTACATATTTCGATTTATCGGATCTTGAAACAGTTTCCTCTTTGCCACCGTTCATTATAAATCAGTCGTGGCCCACAGAAGACGGTGGCATTTCTGGATCATGCTCCTGGATCATATATGGATTCTTTTTCTTACCTCACAGTTTGGATCATAGCATGGTTTCAGAGCCATGGTACAGTTGTAAAGTCCAACAAAGAAAAGGCAAGGCAAATATTATTTTATACTACATTTTCCAATAAGAAACTAAAACAACATTCCTCAAGTCAAATGTTTGCATAATCATAAAACAAAATAATGGTATTTTTAAGGTACAAAAGAGTGTCTGAAACGATGCTTGCTTCAATTTGAACACTTTTACAGCAAAAAATATGTCTTTTCTTAAAGTAAAACATTCATTAAAGAGAAAAAAAGCAAGACGTCACTCAAAAAGTCATACAACGTCATACAACAACACAAATTTGCATTATAGAGCCCTGATACTTGCTTTGCTCAGCTCTGAATTGGGTTTGTAAAAGATCACAGTAACGACTGTCCTTTTAATATAAAATATTAAAATTCCCAAAAATTACATGCAAATCATTTTCAGTAATACTGTTAAGTAAGATTTTTTTTAATGGAATATTAATATTTTCACCTTCCTCCATCCAACGGCACTAAACTTCATAGAAATGCAGCAGGCTAAGCAGACGAATATACACCGAGATATGACATGATGCTGTGAGAAAACTCACTCTGTAGCTGTTTGGGCTTAAATAAATGGTACTTGCGCTGTTAATGCACTTTTCCAGTCGTATGTGAATGTAGCGCAGGGAACATTAGAAATGAAATCAATGTCAACCCATTATTGGATGAAGCCATTAATGGTTTGTATAACATGCCTGATGAGGCTTTTATTCAACTTGAAGCCTGTGTGTTAGGGGTGTAACGGTACACGCATTCATATCGAACCGTTTCGGTACAGGGCCGTCGGTACGGACAAGTACATAAGACGAGAGCAGCGTGCTGACGTTGTTCACCAGCAACCGGGCATGTTTCTGGCTACACGTCAAACCTGATAACGCATTTGAAACACCACCAGACGAGTGTGAATATCGCTGCTGCGAGGAAAGAAACCAGCACCGTGTCAACCCTGCTACCTTTGACATTTAAACAGGCTTTTGCCAGTAATTCAGATCAGGCTAAAGCTATAACTAATACCTTTGGTGTTTTTATAGCGGCGGATCCGCCACCACTCAGAAAACACAGGTATATTTTGTTTAATTTGATAATATTTTATTTATTGGATGGTTTGCTAATAGATTTAAGTTGTATTCTATTTTTTATTCTTATCTTTTTATATTTGTATTTTTTTATGTATAATTTTTGTAAGAAAGTGTATAAACTGTTGTTTGCAGAAGTTGAAAATTAAATGAAAAGCTATTGTCATGGGGTCTTTTTCCCCTTACTGTACCGAAAAGGAACCGAACCGTCACCTCAAAACCGAGATACTTACTGAATCGTGATTTTTGTGTACCGTTACACCCCTACTGTGTGTTATATACAATAAATACCGTATTTTCTGGACTATAAGCCGCTACTTTTTTCATAGGTTTTGAACCATGCGGCTTATACAAAGGTGCGGCTATTCTGTGGATTTTTCTTCCACCTTTCGGGGCGCAGAATCAAAACTAAGACAAAATAAATGCAAAGAAGAATACGCTACTTCTTTAGCAGATAGAAGTAGGTAGAAGCAGATTTCAAACAGATAAATAAATAAATAAATACCGGTTATTTTCTCTTGGTTCTGTCCCGTTTTAATCAGCAAAGTTAAGCTGCCGTGTTAAAAGACACTGTTAGGAAAGGATCTATTTAGGTACAAACATGTACATCATTTACAGTTCAAAATCCTTCTGTACATGTAGTAAATATCTAATCTAACAACATAAATATCTGCGGCTTGCATATATTTTTTTTAAATAGAGCGGATGCAGCTTATATACAGGTGCGGCTTGTATATCTTTTTTTAATTATTTTTTAAAAAATAGAGCGGATGCGGCTATTATACAGGTGCGGCTTGTATATCTTTTTTTAATTATTTTTAAAAAAATAGAGCAGATCCGGCTTATATACAGGTGCGGCTTATAGTCCAGAAAATACGGTTTGCAGCTGCGGCCCCCAAATAGATCCGTCCAGACCAGTGAGTGTTTGTGTTCACCCACAGATCTGCTGTGTTGTGTTTCTCTGTTCTTCCAGGAGGGTCTCCACATAACTTGAGCTTCAGAGTCAAATTCTTTGTGACAGATCCCAGTAAGCTTCAGGAAGAATACACCCGGTAAGAATTTGAATCTTGCTGAAGACCATCACTGTCGGACCAGACTGGTGCGGTGGGAGTGTCGTTGTTCTGTAATTACGCTCCACTCTGAAGAGGTTTCTGATTTTCTTTCATTAAATGCAGTTTGGCACCAGTGATAGGGCCATGTTAGACTACTTTTACAGATTCTAAGTGTCATGCCGTGATGGCGCCTGTTTGCGAGTGTGTCTCAGTGAGCTTTTCATGGCGTAGGCATGTAGAAACAACACCAGCTTCAGGGGTTCATCAGACGAGTTTGACTGTAAAGTAAGAAGAGGATTTAATCTGACAGTTTGGTGTTTACATGTTAATTATGAAAAAGTGAAGAAATATGAGCACACAACAAGGAGCAAGTGCAATTTACTAAAAGCATACACATTTAGAAGATTGTGAGTTGAATAGTTTAGTTTAGGACCTAAATGAATAACTTAACTACGACTAAATGCTTCTATATAGAGGTGTAAATGTTTCAGGAGACATTTCATTTAAACAAACAAACATGAATTCCTTTCTATTGATTGTCTTTCTAGTTGTCTTTGTATTAATTCAGATGCAATGCAGGGTTTATTCTCTTGATGCATTTTTGTTTTTATTTCCAACCCCAAACCAGTAAAGGGAGAGAGAGATGGAAAGTGTAAATTAAAAACATGTCGATAATAAACCGCAATCCCTAGATTTGCTTTGTCTTTACGATCTTTGCAGACAGTACGGACCCCAGATGTGTCATGTTTTCTCCGTTTCATGCGTTATCTTATTCCTGCGTTTAGATTTCAGGCCTGCAACACATTCCAAAGCTTCTACCACATTGTGATGTCATTTCTTCTCAGTGTTCAAAAGGTTGAGGATAGGAGGTGACAAAGGGGGTTCAGTTGTATTTTCATCCCATTCTTCTCGCAAATATGTCCTGAAGTGTCTAAAAACAGTGGCGGTGGTTCCATTTTATTGGCATCAAAATTCTCTGACAACGTCCTCTGTGGGACAGGTTATACATACCAGTCCAGCACTCCTACCCTCCTCTTTCTCAGCAATGCTTTTGTGATGTTCACAAGAACTGCTTGAAATGTCTTGCTGGAAAATTCCTGGACATACCTGTAAAAGATGTGGCCTCGAAGGCAGCACAGAGTTTGCCTTCTTGGTTTGTTCTTGGCAACAGTCTGGATGGTCCTGCCCATCAGCACAGTGTTTAAAACAGTCATCTTTTCTTTTTCATTTCACCTTGTTTAAGATTGTGTTGCAGGCCTGATGTATAATGGTTGTATATTAACAATTGAAGTTGATGAGGGGGAAAAAAGCAAGGATTTTTGTACTGGCTGGAAGAAAAAAGTCAGCGTAAAAAAAAAAAATATTTTCCATATCTGCCCAATTTATACTGATTTGAGGTTTTACATATTATGCGGTATTGCCACGTTTTTGGAAACAGACTTATAAGAGACCTAGCGTTATTGTGTCAATGTGAAAGGAGTTCTAGGACCAGAATTTGACCGTCTCTCTGTTTTCACGATGTTCTCAGGTTATGTTGAGGAAAAAGGGATGATTTCACGTAACATTAAACACAAAGTGTTTTCTTGGTTTCCTGTTATCATTCTTTGTCGTCTTTCCTCAGGTACCAGTATTTTCTTCAGATCAAACAGGATGTTTTAACTGGCAGGTGAGTTTTTCGCCTCTGTATAAATGGTAGATATTGCAGGTATTGAAAAGAGCTGCAGAAACATGTTCTCAAATGTTCAGTTGTATTTCATGAATCTGCTGTGCCTTTGCTTTTTCCTCCCTGTGACTTCCAGGTTGCCGTGTCCTCACAACACAGCAGCGCTGCTGGCATCCTATGCTGTTCAGTGTAAGTAGCGCTCCCTGGGTAACCCTCTCAATGCAACAATGGAGAGGCGATCCATTACGCCGCTCTTTAGCGACGTGCACTGTGAAATATAATGACTGTGGTTGCTGAAGCGCTTTTATAGTCATGAAACCATGGTAATTGAATTTAAGCAACATGGTGATATATTGCAATCAAGGATATTAATATTCTATGACATTTGGGCTTTTTGCTGTAATGATGGGTCCAAAGTCGGCATTTAATGGTTATATAATGTGTAGAGACAAAGAGGAGTCGGGTTTACTCAACAGGTCATGAAATATTTTGGCTTCTCTTCTTTTTTTTTTTTTTTTTTTTTTTTTTTTTTTATATATGTTTTTATTGGCAGATTGTTTCCACAATACAGAGCAAAACATATGAACATGCCTTTTTTTTTTTTTTTTTTTTTTCTCCTCTCCCCATCCCTCCCCCCATGGTTATCATCATTAAATTTCCTTTGGGAATAGCAAAAAATAAATAAAAATAAACAAAAAATAAAACAAATAACAATAAAATTGTTGTCAGTGATGACTGACTGACAATAAAATTTAAAAAAAATAGTAAATAAATAAAAATAAAAGAAATACTAATACAGTGACATAAAAGTAGTAGTAGTGCAATGACTGTAAACTTAAATAAGAAAATAAAGTGAGAACGAAACCGAGATGGGTTATCTAGAGATTAATAATTATTTCTTAGATCAATAATTAGCAATTACAGTAGTAGTCACAAGTTATACTAGTAAACACTTGAGTCGGAATGTTGCCATATATCACCTCCAGAGTTATACACCAATGTAATTGGGCTGTTACTATTTTTAGGGATAGAAAAATGAAAAACAACAAACAACAAGAAACAAAGACATCAGCTCAGTCCTTTGGAAGTACCCTCAAATTTTCAAAATAGGTAATAAATGGTTTCCAGCTTGAGAAGAACCTTTCTAATGAACCTCTAATTGTAAACTTTATTTTTTCCAATTTTAAGAAATCCATAACATCTTTGAGCCATAAGGTAGAAGAAGGAGGCTTTGGGGATTTCCACCCCAACAATATTCTTCGTCTTGCTATCAGTGTGGTAAATGCTACCATTCTAGACTGTTTTGCGGTCAAAAGTCCAAACTCCGGTGGTATTCCAAAAATGGCTATCTGGTCTTCTTTTTTTTTTCACAGTTTCTTCTTTACTCAGTGGATGCTGAGATGTGTTGGTTTATATTTCTGCTTCTTTAGTATGCTGGTAGTTATGTCGTTTGAATGATGGTACGTTCTGAATAGCTTGAGTGGCCTAATAAGATGCATTTTTCAAGAGACTAATGCAAATCTAAGTTAAGTCAGTCGTATTTAAATTTGGGAATACATTAGTGCTTCTGAGTCTGGTTGGTCTTTTTGTTTAGTTTTAGCTTTCCTCAGTCCCTTTTCCAGTTACCTCTCCTCCTCTTTATGCACTGCCCCCCACCCCCGCTCCCTCTTTATGGCTGTTTTTGAAGGTAATCTGCACAGCCACAGTATATAGGTCAAAACAGACGTTTGACCTAGACCAACAACACCCCGACACCGTGGCTGTTACACTTCGACACAAACAGACACAGACACAGTGCTGCTCGGTCCATGTTGTGACTTCACACTGTGCCAGCACAGATTATGGAGATAAATGTTTGCTTTAGGGAAGAAAGAAAAAAAAAAAAAAGAAGCCCAGCTTGAAGCAGCTGCTGTGCTGCTGATTCAGCCCAAGTGCCAGCGCTGATGACTCTAAATCCCCACACTAAAGCTTGCATTCTTAAAACATCACAAATCCCTCCTGCTAGACCTACATTCTGCTTTCATGATCGAATACCATAGCAACCCCGTCCTCTGAAAGACTGGTATTTCGCTGAAGAGAAATAAAGCTGTGACATTTGTGGATGTGACCTTGTCCAATGCAGCTGTGATGCGTCACCAGACACTTTTTCATGTTTCAAGCTGGTTTTCATTTGCTTTCGGAATGTCATTTATTCACAGTGGCAGTGGTGGAAGCTGGTGAAATGATCTCAAGTGCACGCAAACACACAGACGTATACATGCTTGGTTTAATTTAGCCGGAATGCAAGAGAGTCCGGTCTCAACAACAGAGGGATGCATGTGTCGTTTGTGGGTTATTGATTAATTCCATAACTCTGTATGGATCTGAAATGAAACGTGGAGCTCAGCGTGCGTATTCCCTGAGCCTCGCTGGTATCAACGTTGAACATGGTGTGTGACGAGACCAGCGGTGGCCTACCGGTCTGAAGCTTAAGCGCTGGAGCATCCAAATTCCAGAGATATGCCGCAACATTGAACGCTCCTGCCAAGTATTGTGTGGCTCCTCCCACTCCTCGTGCTGCCAATACGGCTCTGATCCACGAAAACGTGACCTAAACTGATGTTCTGTGGTACTTTAGCTTTCAGAGGTTGTGATGTCGGGCCAGTGTGGAACTTCTACATATTACAGTCGATCAGATCGAGATCTGGGAAATTGAAGAGGCTAAAACCTCCTGAAAGTCATATCGAGATATGACTTTTGGGATATGGACCAAAAGTCATATCTCGATATTTTCTAGCTAAATGGCGATACTCGATATATATCTCGATATTTTTTCTGTGCCTTAATTGGGGTTTCCCCCAAAGCATTATAGCATAGCATCTCTGTTAGCATCATTTTTTTCTGAGGCAAACCCTTAAAAAAACAGTCAGTTTTAATACAAAGCCTCGTGCCAAATGTCACACAGGTACCTTTGTTAACAGAGGTCTGCACAATATCAAAATGTATAAAACAAATGAAATAAAAATAAACTGCCTGCATATGTAGAATAAAAATGCTTCTTGAATAAAATAAAACAAATATCCCTTTCCTGCATAACAATTAAATTAAAATACACTGTGCAATTAATACAATGTAGACAGTAACAGGCAGACTTTTCCACTGAGGTTGACAGTTGTGCAAATAACAAAACATTTGTGCAAATCTCAAATAAAACATTCAAGTCAATTTGTCACAAAATAAGCTATATCAAAATCATAAAAAAAAAAAATGTAAAAAAAAAAATTTTTTTTTTTTTTTTTTTAAATCGATATAAACGATATTGTCTCGTACCATATCGTGTTTGAAAATATATCGATATATATTAAAATCTCGATATATCGCCCAGCCCTATTCTGACCCCATCTTCCTGCTTCCAAATCCTCTAGGTGTGACTGCCTAATAGATTCAATCCCTTCCATCGTAATAAGATACTAAGTACTCTGTACCTGTCACTTGTTTTAATGTTGTAGCTGTACTGCATATGTCCTTCGTGGTGTGGGCACATCAATAGGCATCTGAGCTCCTATCGATTCGTCGGTCAATATGCTTATGCTCCTGGCTTGTAGGCCATTGAAGGAACTACTTGGACGAATTGATGTTTTTTAGCCTCAGCTGTAAGCCAAGGAGCTAATAGGATCTGTTTTAAGTCTCTATCCCTGAGGGTTGTGAAAGCTATAGGGAATAATTTAATTCTTCCTCTACTTTTCTGCATACACTCCCCTCATTATCTGAGAATAAATTCTGCTCTTTACCATCTGAGCCATACATCAGTGCCACTGGCCATCTGCTAAATAATCGTCTTTATTCTTTTTTTTTTTTTTAAATTTGACCCAAACTTAGCCAGTTTTCTTGATATTGTTTGCTTGGGTCTCTATAGGCAGACGATACAGTTTGGAAGTGAAGTGTGACTGCGGCTGGAAGTCATTCGTCCGTCCGTCAGTGTCTTTTGCCATGTTTGTTTCTGCGCTCCCTCACGGCCCACAAAGCTCTACCCATCTGTCCACGGAGACCTTTTCTAGATGAAACATGCAGGCTACGGCTCGTACTTGGGTCAAGGCGAGGTTGCAGATTTACACACTACAAACGGATCACAGCAGGGTTCGCCCATAGCCGCACTGATACCTTACGTCAGCTGTTTTAGGTCACACCAGAGTGCAGTTGCTGTGTTCACACTGACCCAAGTGACCCAAGGATGATAAAGTCTAAGCGTTTATAGGAGAAGTTTACTCTAACTGGAGCTCATTTAAGATGGACTAAAATGAAATGCAAATTTTGCAAAACTGTCCAAAGGTCTGACAAACCTCTGTTAGACTTCCTGGAAGCCATCAAGAGAATAACTATTCAGTTTGGCACAAGTGCATGTTTTTTGAAGCCCTTTGTTCTTGCTGGTATGGGGGATTTGTTGTATGTTTAAATGAAGCTTTCAGTTGAAGACTATATTAATCTCTTTGTCCCTCCCTTTTCTGCAGCGGAGCTGGGGGACTACAGTGAGACGGAGCACAGCTCTGGCTACCTGTCCGAGTACTGTTTCATCCCCAACCCCCCACAGGACTTCCACAAAGAGGTCGCCAAACATCACCAGCAGCACAGGTACAGCAGCACACACACTTCTTTGCATTAGTAGTGCATGCACATTCATGCACATGTGCAAAAGAGAAGGTAGCGATGCATGGAGATGTTTGGATAAACAAGTGTACCGGCCAGCAGTAGAAATGAATCTGAATGAAGCCTTTATTTTGCATTAGTGTCTGCAATAATAAAGCAGTGAGATCATGTAGAAGTCACACATAAAAAGGCCTACGTCTTCACTTACTTTAATGCGCACTGACATTTACAGATGTGCACACAAAATTCCTCGTATACTGCAGTTTATCTGACCTTTTCCCTGCCATTACCTCAATTTATTTCTGATTGCTTGTCTTTGTTCTTCCTCCATACATCTAACACGCTACGGTCCTGCCATCACCGCTTCCTTCGCTCCAACACATCTTCCATACCCTTTTCTTCTCTCAGCGGTCTATCGCCTGCCCAGTCAGAGTTTAATTATCTGAACACAGCACGAACGCTCGAGCTCTACGGGGTTGAACTGCACTATGCAAGGGTGAGTACGGTTCGATCCGCAGCCGTTTACTCCCGACTGTGTTGCTGTGTGTTTAACTGTTTGTCCTTACGTGTTTTCATGTACTACTTCATCCAGAGGTTTTTTTGTTCCTTTTTTCCTCCCACAGCAAGGTTTTGGAGGCCCGATCTTATCTCAGTTCAGTCATCTTTTCCCCCTCTCATATAAGCACTTTGAGCTGGTGTAGTTTACAAGACCTGAAGCGTTGATGAAATATGGAAAAGCAGTGATTCTTAGTTTCTCTTTTCCTTTAAAGACGCCACCAGACAAAGCTATATTATGTTTCTTCTCATAAACGTAATTTTGTTCGTCAAAATTACCTTTTTACAACATTTCAAACACAAAAGATGCAAAAAATGGTATGAGTCCACTAGGGCTGGGCGATATGGACCAAAAGTCATATCTCGATATTTTCTAGCTAAATGGCGATACTCGATATATATCTCGATATTATTTCTGTGCCTTAATTGGGGTTTCCCCCAAAGCATTATAGCATAGCATCTCTGTTAGCTTCATTTTTTTCTGAGGCAAACCCTTAAAAAAACAGTCAGTTTTAATACAAAGCCTCGTGCCAAATGTCACACAGGTTCCTTTATTACCAGAGGTCTGCACAATATCAAAATGTATAAAACAAATGAAATAAAAATAAACTGCCTCCATATATAGAATAAAAATGCTTCTTGAATAAAATAAAACAAATATCCCTTTCCTGCATAACAATTAAATTAAAATACACTGTGCAATTAATACAATGTAGACAGTAACAGGCAGACTTTTCCACTGAGGTTGACAGTTGTGCAAATAACAAAACATGTGTGCAAATCTCAAATAAAACATTCAAGTCAATTTGTCACAAAATAAGCTATATCAAAATAATAAAAAAAAAAAAAATAATTATTATTTTTTTTAAATCGATATAAACGATATAAACGATATTACCATATCGTGTTTGAAAATATATCGATATATATTAAAATCTCGATATATCGCCCAGCCCTAGAGTCCTCTTAAGTGCTCGTTAAACAAAAAGGAAGTTACTTCAGGTAGAAGATGGTAATGACGATGATTTGGTAAATTAGCAGCATCTATGAATGTCTGAGTCTCTGAGGAGTAAACGACTGGCAGAAGATCTCCACTTTAACAAAAAATGGGTTGAAGTCATTGAAATATTTAACAACAATGATCGTCAGAGGAAGATTGGGAGGAATTTGCATATTTCTCCTTTTAGAGCGCGTAATATCGTTAAATGATTCAAGGATTCATTTAATCTGGAGCAATTTCAGAGGATAAATAGTGTGCAAGCTTTAACTGGACGCCCGTGATCTTTGATCTCCCAGACTGCACTGAATCAAGAAGTGTCATTTATCAGCAGCTGACACAACCCAGTGGGCAAGGGATTACTCCGGGAGCCTTTGTCACTGACTCTGAGGCAAAGCTGCATTCACAAATATCACTTACCACGTTACTGTGCAAAATAATTAACCTAGAATGTTAGCCCGGTCCAGATGCTCTGTTGACGTCTTTGGGCTTAGAGACATCTGGGATGGACCGTCACACAGTTCACTTCTGGTCAGACACCCGTATTACAGATGTTTTGAAAGAAATTGGTGTCAAAAAGCCGTGATGGCAAAAGGTTGTATGAGTGCTCCTAGTTAAGCTCTTTTCTATCTCTGGTAGCAGCATTTCTGGAGATTTTAGAGAACATATGCCATCTGATCTTTCTCAGCTAAACAATGCAAAACTGTATGTTGTACACATTGCAAAGGTATAGCTGAGGAAGAAGAGGATGCGGTTGCTGGACTGGCCTGCATCCTAACCATGTGGTAACATGGAATTCATCCATTCATGATTATTTAGGCAACGATGTCTCTGAAGATATTATTGTAATCGACAAAATAGTCCCAACATGTTTAGGTACAATGAATCTTGCAACTGTCAGATAATTCACAAGTGATTTTTAGATTTCCTTCAATTAATTTTCATGAATAAAAGTCTTTTCCTTCACCGGATCTGGACAAAACCGGTCCACAATCTGCAACTATCTCAGCCTAGTCGACCAAAAACAATGTGAGACATGGGTTAAATGATAATATACTAATAACACATAATAGATGGTAGAACTATACAAAGTAACAACTGATGCTTTCAACTTGCCATAATACCCTTTAAATGTTGGGATAAGGAACAACAGCATTACAAAGTGAATAAAAACTATTTTTGAAATGTGTATATGCAAAAGTGGATGTCTGTTAAATTAAATGAAGTTAACCAAAATAAAGTAAAGGCTTATGTTCAGGGTTCAAGGTTAATATCTGCAAACAGACAAAACTCAAAGTGAACGTGAGAATCACTGCTCTTTACATTTTCCATACTTTCCCGACTTTATCTTGATGTTAAAACCTGCAGTCAGCTTTTTTCATCACATACAGAAGTAGAAGATGTTAAATCCTCATCAGGCACATTCACTGAAGACTTGAAATGGTTTATTAGCAGCTTCAGTCTTCATGGGACGACCAAAGTGTTTTTGATTTTGAATCCCTTAGATGGCAAACATCTACAGGTTTGTGGAGATGGAGCAGTGTCGTGAGGTTATCAGACAGTCGTTCCTCTCCGCCTGTGTCTGTTGCTCATGTGGTGTGGCAGCTGGTTATGACCACGCGAGCGTGAGTCTGTAATGCAGAGCGGAGTGTTCTAACGTCTGCGTTATTATTTTTAATCAATAGCAAAGTTTTTCAGTTTGAGATCATGAGTCAGTGGTTTCCTGCTCGGAAATTAGGATCGTTTCCCTGCCTTTTAGATATGAAGAGTGTCAATAAATACAAAAGTGGTTGGGTCATTCTGGGCTTTATGTACAGCCTAAAGTTTAAGGAGACATATTGTGACAGTTTGGACTTTTTAATGAAGTGTCTGTTAGTTTTTGCTCAGTATATAAGAGAGAATCAGCTCCCTTTTTAACCACATCTTTACAGCTCTGTTCAAATCAGCCACCCCCCTGTAGGACTTGCTTCATTTGAAATCATGTCACAGCTTTATACTTCCCACTTCTGAGCTACGGGACATGAAAGTGTTTAATTTACTAGTTACTGCAGACACCCACATGTCTGCTATGGTTTTGTTATTCACGTTACCAAACGTTATGCAGAGTCCTGTTGCCTCGTAAACGTCTGGAGGAGATGCTATGAAGTAAAGTGAGAAAACCCGAGGAGGAGAGAGTGTGGTGGTGGTTTTCTTTGTAACTGCAGAGAAAGGAGCTTGGGTGGAGTAAAACATACTGCCTTAGTACTAGGAATGGGCGATATTTTACCGTTCATGATATACCGTAAAAAAAATTCCTCACGATAAGAATTTGTCATGTCGCGGTAAAAACGATAAATTCCCGTTGATGATGTTTTTGTGTAAAGCTGATTTAAGGAAGGAAGGAAGGAAGGAAGGAAGGAAGGAAGGAAGGAAGGAAGGAAGGAAGGAAGGAAGGAAGGAAGGAAGGAAGGAAGGAAGGAAGGAAGGAAGGAAGGAAGGAAGGAAGGAAGGAAGGAAGGAAGGAAGGAAGGAAGGAAGGAAGGAAGGAAGGAAGGAAGGAAGGAAGGAAGGAAGGAAGGAAGGAAGGAAGGAAGGAAGGAAGGAAGGAAGGAAGGAAGGAAGGAAGGAAGGAAGGAAGGAAGGAAGGAAGGAAGGAAGGAAGGAAGGAAGGAAGGAAGGAAGGAAGGAAGGAAGGAAGGAAGGAAGGAAGGAAGGAAGGAAGGAAGGAAGGAAGGAAGGAAGGAAGGAAGGAAGGAAGGAAGGAAGGAAGGAAGGAAGGAAGGAAGGAAGGAAGGAAGGAAGGAAGGAAGGAAGGAAGGAAGGAAGGAAGGAAGGAAGGAAGGAAGGAAGGAAGGAAGGAAAAATTCCCGTTGATGACAAACATGGCGGATCTGAGAGCGAGATAGATTTATAGTTACAAAGGTGGAGTTGAATTGGTATTTTTTTTATCGTTATCGGGATAAATGCCAGAAATTATCGTGATACATTTTTTAGTCCATACCGCCCATCCCTAATTAGTACACAAACGTACACAAGAGTTTTGAAGGAGTCGCTTCAGATCGCTGATTAATGGTCTTCATTAAAGAGTGGTAAACTTCCAGAAACAAATCACGTTCCTCATCTAAAACGGGTCAAGTCCATTCTTGTGGTTTACTCTGTTTTGCCTCTGATGGAGGTTTCTGTTAACTCTGTTCTCCTCTCCGGTGTCTCGAAGACTCACTGTGGTTGTCCTCTTCTGTTCAGGACCAGAGTAACACAGAGATTCTCATCGGGGTGATGTCTGCCGGCATCGTCGTGTACAAGAACAGAGTACGGATCAACTACTTCCCATGGTGAGTGGCCTAGCGCGGAGCGTTGTGTGTCAGTTACCGAGGATACAGAATATGAAGAAACAGCCATTAGTTAGTGAGCAGGGCCAGTTTGGGGGTCTGATTTACATGGCGTTAGAATGGGACGGAGATGAAGTGCAGCTGTGGACGCTGAGAGGACGTTTGTGAACGGCTTTGGCGAGAGCTTCACACCCATTGATGGCGATCGTGTCAGATTTGTCAGCATTCAGTTTTAGAAAGTTATTTCCTTGCTTTATTTCAGGCAAGTCACCCGGTCAGTCTGGTTACAGACAGATTTAGCGTAAATGTAGTCATGGCTCTGCGGACCTTGATGATGGATGATTAAGCTACGTTTAATGATGCTTTTTGATGGAGCCGGTGACCCCGCTCTGCTTCACAGGCTTGTGATCAGGTTTCAGCTCCACCTGCTCCGACGCCCAGATCGCGGTTGTCGTGAGCGTCTAATCTTTGGCCAGCAGAAAAGCTGGCAGGAATCAGTTGTGAATGAAGGGATCCGTGTGGATGTCAAACACTGCTGTGAAGCACTGATAGTGTTTAAAAAAAAAAAAAAAAGTGCTCTCATCCTTTCTCATTTCCACTGAAGTTGGAAATCAAGCTGTGGAAGCCTTGTCACAAGTCCACCCTCTGCTCCTATCAATCTGCTGCCAGCCCTCCTCCAGCTGCCTTCAGAAACACAGCATAATGTTTTGGAAAGCTCTCACATGGTGATTACAGACATTGGATATTAATATTTGAGCCCTGGTTGATCTTTTCCAGAATCCTGAAATGATTCCACCGTTTTCCTCCGCAGGGAGGATCCTTTTATCAGCGAGTTTTCCTGGAACAAAACACACGTCAGATCTGCTCCGTCTCTCTGATCTCCCTTCCTCTTACTCGTTTGCTTACCCTCATCAGTCTTTATGGTTTCTTTTTTCCCTCCAAAGAATTGATTCTTGGAACTCCCCGAAACTCTGTGGCTGCACTTTGGGTGGCTAAATGATGATGGGTGCAGGAAGCGGGAGAGGAGGCGCTGAAACTTGCAGACGATAATTTCCACTTGGACACACTCTGACCATTTTCTGGTAATTTGGGACCAGAATCATAAAGTATATATATCCCTTCAGTGCATTTAAATCATTGCAAAGTCTTTCTAAGTTGGTTTTGTAAGTTGATCTAAATTTAGAGGCCAGCAGCGGTGTCCCGAACAGCTGTTAAGTACCATTTGTGACAGAACGTAACATAAGTCGACAACATCGCTCCGCTCTATTCTCAGATTTTCTTCTCTCTACCTCCTCGTCTCTCTCTTTATCAGTGGCTCACTGTTTCTACAGTTTCATGAGTGCCGTCACTTCTTATGCAGTCTTTGTTTTTGTTGTCTTTTAGCCTCAGTTAAAATGTAAGATATGGATATGGAAAGCTGCAGAAATGTTCAAATTTCTTCCTCTTTCCCAATTCTGTGTGCAGAAGCCTGCTAAATAAGCCACGCTTAGATGGAGCATGACTCACACTCTGTGTGTGTGTGTGTGTGTGTGTGTGTGCGTGCCTGCGTGCGTGCGTGCGTGTAAGAGCAGCTATGTAAAATATATTTAGCAGGCAGCAATGAGTCACAGCAGCAACAGAACAGAACTCTAGGAAGGGATTATGTTACTCCGCTGCTGCTGCTCATCACCCGACATCCTGCTGCGGCTGCACGTATGCGGGTGCGTGCATGTGTGTGTGGTCGTCTGATTTTACCATACTTTATGCCGTGTCCCCCCTTGGAGGTTAAATTAACAGTTTGGTTGAGCAACATGGCTCAGTTGAGCAGCAGAATGGATCCAGACTGCCACTTCTGCCACTTCTCCACCCGGCATAGATGACTTTCCCGCTGCTTGTGCGCGGCTGTCAATGTTTGAGAGACGCGTTGGTTCCAGATGTAAACTTTGAATGAACTTTCTGATTGGTATGATGTAAAGAGAGTTGGTTACTGCAGGCAAGCCCTTGTGCACGGATGGTGCTCCTGAACACTTCCAAATCAGAAAAAGGTGGGCAAATTCAAGGAAAGAAGGGTGATTCTTTAGTTTTGATAATGCTTCCCTGCATGTACTCTAATGTATGCTTTGTTTTCTGGTCAATGTATATTCATCTGTTGGTAAACATCCATCTCAGGCCTGCAGACCATTCCAAAAATAGTTGGGACAGGAATAAGTTGACCCCCTTTTAACACTGGCGTTCCTTCTCACAACCTTTTAAAGGATGTTTTTGTAAAGAAGTGTTTCTATTTGTCATCTTGACACTTCTCTGGGAGCACACCTTAAAAACGTGCAGCAGGGTTGCAGGGTTTATCATTGAAGTTTTTATTTTGTTAAATTCTCAACACTTTCTCGGTTGCGGACGGGTGAGGAATCCGGGCCTGTGTAATGTGCATAGGATGTAGCGTGGCGTTGTCATAATGAAGAAGTGCATTGATGCTGCCATCACATAAGTGTTTGTTGTTGTTGACAGCCTTGTTTCATGCATGTCATCTAAATGCAGGTTACATTCTTCAATTAGATCTCTGTTGCCAATCAAATACAAACATTTTTATAAAGTATGTGTATGAAAAATAAGTCTTTTAGTCTCAAGTAAATGAACAGCTCCTGTACCGCGACGAGGGGCGACCAGACGGTCTCCCTCTATGCTTCTACCAAGTTCATTCATCCCCATGGGATCTCTGCTCCCGGATTTCCTCTTACTGGTGCTTTTATTTTTTAATTTTTTCCCCTGCAGAACATAATTTGCCTTGTGTGTTGACAAATCTGAACCTCAGTGTTGGACTTTGGAGAGAGTGTATACGCTGTGCTAGCTAAGATAGTGCAACTAAATAGTTGTACGTTTTCTTTGGGAAAACCAAGTTCCTTTAGAGTCATGTTAAATGTTGAGTCTCTCCTAAACACTGCTGCTCCTCAGCAACGACTTCAGTCGTGGAGCCATCCCTTCAGATCTGTACCGGCTTGCTTTGATCACTAGGCCTAGGCGGCAGGGCGTTTATGCCCGATAAACTGCAACAAGGCTGAAATCTTTACATTAAATCTCTGTCAACACAATAACAATTCAGCACATGATATTAATCAATATGAAAAGATAAACTTGTATTATATTCGGTTCAATAGGGTATGAACATTTACAATCATCACTCAGCATAATATTCTAAAGTATGTTTTCTTAGAATGTGGTGCCGGCCAAGTTCAGGACAAACGGGGGTCAAAGTTCATTTTTGTACACCGGGGCCTTGGCCTGGAATAGCCTACCTGAAGATCTGAAATCCACTAGCTCCTCTGCTTCCTTTAAAACTTTTGTGAGGAGCTGGATTATCAGGGGTAGAAGATGGGTGTAGGTTAATTGAAAAATATTCTGGTGCATAGTGTTTTAAAATTGGATTCGGATCTGCTTTGTATTGTAATGTATGTTAAATGTGTGTATTCCTGCCTTATATCTCTCTCCCTGGCGTGGTAGGCCGACCCACGCAGTCCACATTTTCTCCCACATGTCCTGACGTACACCACACTTTCATTCAGCAGACCATTGTTTACGCACACACATATCTTAAAGGACCGCAATGGAAATAAGCTCCTGCTTTATTGTGTTTTTATCCTTTTGATGATGGTGTGGCCTATGTATTTATACATTTTCCATTGTCAATAAAGATGTCAAATCAAATCAAATCAAATTAGAATGGCTCCAGACAATAAAATGTTTGAACTTATTTCTTAATTTACAAGAAGTGAGGTCAGTAAAGAAGTCATTGATAGTTTGATATTTGTTTCTGTTTGTTGCAACTGTCAAACTCCAAACTTGCAATCCTCAGATGAGTAATCGTCTTTGTGTCTGTGCAGAAAAGCTAACCCCCTTTTTTTCTGTCTTTTATTTTTTCCTTTTCAGGTTGAAAATTGTGAAAATCTCCTTCAAGTGCAAACAGTTTTTCGTCCAGCTGAGACGAGAGGCGGTAGGTGTACACACACACACACACACACACACACACACACACACACACACACACACACACACACACACACACACACACACACACACACACACACACTCTTCTTGGCCACCACCTTCCCACCCACATCGTATTTATGAACAGATGGAGTTTATCCATTTCTGTATGTAATATACTGACTTGATGAAGGTACGTACTGTACCACAGCACAAGCACAAGCACATGCTGCGCTCACATGTGTGAGAGCTTTGTCAGGTTGTCCTCCTCCTGTCTTCGTCCTGGTCCACTCTGCTTCAATCCTCTTGTCTTTTGGTGAATCCCTTTATTCACAGTCAAACTAGCATTTCCATGGGTCATCTTTTTTCCCTTGTAGGAAACACAGAGCGTTGGTGAACACCTGTCTAGAACTATGTCGGATATGTTTTACTGAAAGAATAATAACCCGACTTTATGCCAACCTGGATGAATAATGCAAAGCCCACTGCTGCAGTCTGATCTCTGAGTTATGTCCTCTCGCAAAGCCGTAGATCGTACGTCCAGACGTGTGACGCTGTCTCTGTGGCCAGTTACATGAGGGGACACAGCAGGAGACTTGGTTTGGTGTAGAAGAGCATTTAACGCATCGTATGTTTGTAGTGTAGCGTTACAACTCTTATTTGACAGTGAAGATGCACTTCTTTTCTCATTTCTCCCTCCCTTCTTTTATATCCTCACTATATCCACATTGAACAAAAATGGAAGCTCAACATGCCAAATATCTATTGTAATTGGTAATAAATGAATTACCTCCAACAATTTCACCTAGAATTTTGATTGTCTGCCTTTACCAAACCCAGGGTTTCTGCTGTAATTTAATTAAACACAAACATATATTATTTTTTTAAAGGGTCAGCAGATTAAACTGATTACTGTAAGTCTGACGCTGTTTTATTTACGGCTGTGCCATTAACCTGCGTAACTGTCCAGAGTCTGCTGGTCCTCCAAATTTAACTGAGCTTATTTCAGTCCCGCTCAACATCAGTAACTCACCAGGTTCATTCTCACTGTCGAGGGGATGCTTTTACGTGACCCCATACATATTCTTTTCAGGAAATCCGTCAACGGACTGCTGGCTGGATTTACTGCCTTTGTTTCAACCATGTCAGCCTTGAACTGGTTTGCATGACAGAGCAGCAGCCAGTCATGCGTACCGAGTTACAATTGGGTTACGTGCAAAGATGAGGAGGCCGAACATCTGCTTCCCTCAATGACTTGAGGCCCAACTTTTGGTACTAGGACCCCTTCCCTTCGCAGTCCATGCCATGTCAGGACACGCTGGTCTCTGTGTGTGTGTGGATCTTGCTGATCCATGCAGATATTTGTCTCTTGACCAACAAACCTGGATTTGCACTCACTTCGTGTGCATGTGCAGTCTTTTCTTATGTTGTTCAGAATTTTTATGCTCATTTTAATCTAATTCATTACTTGTTTCTATTTTTTCAACTTGATGCCGTTGCGAAGCACATTGAGTTGTGAAATCCAAAGCTTCAGCACCAATCTGGACTCGTGTCTTTTTTATGTTTACAACCGTCAGCTGAACTTCCTGTCTGATCCTTTTATTGCCGCAGCTCATCCATCCATCCATCCATCCATCCATCCATTAGGAATGGTTGATATTTTACCGTTCACGATAAACCGTCAAAAATATTCCCCACGGTAAGAATTTGTCATCTCGCGGTAAAAATGATAAATCGAGGAAATGAGCCAGAAAGAAAGAAAGAATATAGCCTGAAAAAAGGAAAGAAAGAAAGAAAGAAAGAAAGAAAGAAAGAAAGAAATTAGCCTGAAAGAAGGAAAGAAAGAAAGAAAGAAAGAAATTAGCCTGAAAGAAGGAAAGAAAGAAAGAAGGAAAGAAAGAAAGAAAGCCTGAAAGAAGGAAAGAAAGAAAGAAAGAAAGAAATTAGCCTGAAAGAAGGAAAGAAAGAAAGAAGGAAAGAAAGAAAGAAAGAAAGAAAGAAAGAAAGAAAGAAAGAAAGAAAGAAAGAAAGAAAGAAAGAAAGAAAGAAAGAAAGAAAGAAAGAAAGAAAGAAAGAAAGAAAGAAAGAAAGAAAGAAAGAAAGAAAGAAAGAAAGAAAGAAAGAAAGAAAGAAAGAAAGAAAGAAAGAAAGAAAGAAATGAGCCTGAAAGAAAGAAAGAAATGAGCCTGAAGGAAGGAAGGAAAGAAGGAAAGAAAGAAATGAGCCTGAAAGAAAGAAAGAAGGAAAGAAATGAGCCTGAAAGAAGGAAAGAAGGAAAGAAATGAGCCTGAAAGAAGGAAAGAAGGAAAGAAATGAGCCTGAAGGAAAGAAAGAAAGAGAGTATTTTTTTTATCGTCATTTTTATCGTTATCGGGATAAATGCCAGAAATTATCGTGATACATTTTTTAGTCCATACCGCCCATCCTTTCCATCCATCCATCCATCCATCCATCCATCCATCCATCCATCCATCCATCACAGCATTGACTATGTACCTAACAAAGGTCGTGAGAAACATGGGAGTCATGTTTGATGACTAATTCTTCTTCTCACGTTGTATCTGTGTTTCCCTGTTTTTGCTTAACAACATGAAGAAAATGTGTCCACATCAGAGCCAGAACCCAAGTCGTGGTACAGCTCGTGTTAATCCCCCACCTCAACTGCTCCACATCCAGTGCTTATGCAAGCATTTTTATTCAGCTGTTGATAGATTTGGCACTCAAATGTTTTTTACTGTACGAAGCTCCAATGCTGTACCTCACTATTAAGCTGTTTTGCAAAAAAGCACCTACAAAATTGGTAAATGTAACATCTAAAATATGTTCAAACTGCAAAATTGTAGTTCAGGTGGGTGATTTAATTCCTGTTAGATAATTTGGTCCTTGGACATTTGTTTGTTCTCAGGTTATATCCTCCACAACAGAACCCAAACAGCATGGCTTTGAAGTCAATGGCCAATTGAACCGAACTCTTAAAATATTCTCAACATGTTTCACAGGCTGGACGGCTCTGGGATAATTTTGAGGGCGTTTGCATTTCTCTCATTACTGCAGCTGAACTGAAAGCGAAGGGCTTCATCTAGAGTTCAGGGCTGTGGATCAATCTCAGGCCTTTTTTTTCTGCCTTTTTTGCCCAGATTGATTTAAGGGATTACAGGCAGGCCGAGTACTGTAAACACATGATAATCTGAATAAGTTAAAAGTTGCGCAGAAACAGGTAAAATGGCTTGAAGTTATAAATTTGGGTATATGTGTGTTACCAAAAAATACTTGAGGAACAAGTGATTTTTAATCTTGTTTTTAAAAGTGTTTTTGACAAATGAAAAGTGATGCCAAGCGTGCAACAATATCTTGAAGTAGCAGTTTGGATGATTGAATAAGTGAATTTGGGAAAATGGGCTCATTGACGGTCTTCTCTGTGCACGCAGACAGAGACTCGGGAGACGCTGCTGGGTTTCAACATGGTCAACTACCGGGCTTGTAAGAACCTGTGGAAAGCCTGCGTGGAGCACCACACCTTCTTCAGGCTGGATCAGCCCATCCCCCCACAGAAGAACTTTTTCACTCACTACTTCACCCTGGGCTCAAAGTTCAGATACTGGTAAAAGCAAGAGGATCCGAAAACACACTTTTAGGGGAAAAGAGACGCACTAACGCATCACAGAGTAGACGATACTTCATCCACCTTCATTTCAGTTTGACTAACAAGTATCACTTCAAGGAAACTCAGCTGAAGTGAAAGTTTCACGAAACAGTGTTTTTCTGTCTTTGGTTTGAGATGAGAAGCTGCTGTGTTGCTCAGAAATCACACTTGGGTTTATTTATTCACGGTTTGTCTCAAAAACGTGATTACTTGTATGTGTTTGCATCTATTCTGATGTTTTCATTTCACAAAGGGCTGTTTGAAACAGCTTTTTAGATGATTTGCTCTGCTTTTGTCGGTTAAACCCCACTGAAGGTTAAACAGAAAGCGTCATAAGATGTCATGCCGTTACTGGATTATGACATTGTTCCGTGCCACCTTTCTTTCACTTCTCTGGTAGCCTTTTTCCATTTCCTTTTTTTGATGAAATGTGAGTGTAAGAGATGAAGTGAATCATGTGTTGTATTATTGAGCAGCAGTGATGCAACATGAGCGGGCGTCTGATGTGTTTTGCCCTTAAGATATTGACAGACTGTTTTTGTAAGTATAGCCTTTTGAAATAAAAATGTGCGATCTTTGATATGCTAATGGCGGCATTTGAAAAAGTAAAAGATGTAAACACTTGTTAGTCGCCGGTGAACTAATAAGGCTATTTTGGATTTATGTGTTAATTCAAAGATGGATTTCTCTTGGGAAAACTTAAGACAGTAATACCACTGAGGTAGCTTTAATCACTGAACACTAAAGAAGAAGAAAGGAAAAAAAAAAGATAAGCTCGATAAACCCAGCAGTTATTTTTCATCAGATAAAGTTTTGGGGTTTTCTTCCAAGTCGGTTCATTAACTGCTGATTCTCTTTGTTTAGCGGGCGAACAGAAGTCCAGTCTGTGCAGTATGGGAAGGAGAAGGGAATCAAGGACAGAGTGTTTGCCAGGTATTTTACATGTTCAAAGTTCTGGAAGTGCCTCATTTTTCAGCTCATCTTGACTTTACTGTAGTCGCCATTTTTATGTCCTTTTAGGAAGAGAATCTGGTACTCGTGCTAACGGATTAACCGAGAAGTTAGCAGCCCATAACAGAGCCAACCTCCTTCTTTTGTAATGGAGCCATTTTGCCTCCATTACAGCGGTTGGATGTGTTGAGTAAGCTACCACTTGGTGGCGGTACTGTACAACTTTCGCTTCTCGTCAACTGACGGTTAATAAAAGAAGAGGGCGAAGAAGAAGCTAATCAAAGCATAAAAGCCACGGGTCGTGTCTGAAAGCACTCCCGAATCGCAAAGTACTTGAACATGTAGTGAAAAGACTTAATCACCCTACAGTACACCCAAGATATCCCACAATGCATCTTGAAAAGTAGTGTAGAACCCAAGGACACTCAAGGGATCCATACCATCATGCACTCAACTAAAATAAAAACAGTCATGGATGGACAGAGAGCAGCGATGAATGATCTGTAAATGCGAATGAGCGTTGCTTCTGATTGCTGACAGCAGTGTGACGGTTAGATAAATTATTCTCCTACACTTTGCAACTTTACTGCTAATCTAAATCAAAAGATGGCAGTTTTTACAAAGTAATATGTAAAATGTTTTCCTTCAACCATCTTGTATCGTTAATCTGAGGTCAGGTCGCGGGGGCAGTAGCACGTTTACAGTTCAGCAGAGGCTGGATGTTGTACGGACAGACGTCACTGATGTCACTGACAGACTGACATAAGCTTCTGGCTGTCTGGGCCACTAAATGATGTTCCATTGAAACCATCAGCAGGGACTTGGAGGTCATGAACAGCACAAAGTTCAGGTGCATTTGAGGCTGAAGCCTTGGTAATATCACCCAGCGACACCTCTGCAATGGGGGATATTTGTTGACTTATATGAACATCATTTAGATGCCACAACCTACAGAAGTATTGTTGTTACAGTAACCATGTCCGCCCCTTTATGGTATGGTAAAGGTCTCCAATGTCAAAAATCAATAAAAAAGCGCAGCTTTGGGTTGTGGAAGAACAGATTTGCGGCAGCTTTGTGATGCTATCCTGGCAATATGGACCAGCATGCGAGGATGCTTTCCAGCACCTTGTTGTCTATGCCACCAGCAATGAAGCTGTTTGAAAAGGACAAGCAGGTCCAACCCAATTCTATTAAAGGCTTGAATAAGAAGCATGCATTGTTTTGGTATCACCCAGTCGTTTATGGTTTCTCTGAGCAAAGATTCAGATTCAGATTCAGAAAAACTTTATTTATCCCCGAGGGGAAATTGCAAGAACAACTGAGCATCAAAACGTTGAAGCTACCAAATAGAATAATAGAATAAAATAAAAGCAGATAAATGAGGCATGTCTCGTATGTACAAAGAATATATAAAATATAAAAATATTAAAAAAATGTAAAAAAAAAAAAAGATATCAGTCCAGAATCCCCTCCATGTTGAGGGATGTAGTGGAAGACCTGTAGCCGGTACCATTCATGAGTAAAGTCAAGATGAGCAGTGCTGAAATCTGGCGTCACAAAGAGACTGTAATTTCCATTGCGGACACAGCTAAATTAATATTTTTTTGTTTTTCTGTTTTTTGAGCAGGTCTCCCAGCAAGCCATTGGCCAGGAAGTTGGTGGGCGGGACTGACTGGGAGTCTGTTAGCAGGAACAGCCTATCAGACGAGAGACTGGAGACCCAAAGTCTGCCCACTCGCTCACCACCTGGCACACCCAACCAGTGAGTTATTTTTCTTAATATGAACTAGAAAAAATATACATTCATGTGAAAGGGTCTCCTTTGTTTGGCTTCTCAAAAACTGCAGTAGAGGCTTATTTCCTTTTAAGGGATCAACACGGGACGTCAGGCAATCAATTCAGCTGCAGGTTGTTGTTTTTCTACGTCTGAAGATCAGTTCAGTGGAGAGTTTGAATAAATCTGGATCTTGTGCTTTCAATAAAGAAATACTACTAAAATATTAAATCTCCTTGTTAGAAGTTAAGTTTAAGTGAACTTTTTTTCTGTGAGATTCAAAGCTCTGGAGCTCTGTGTTGTATTTTCCTTCGCAGCTTTTAAACATCACGTGTCTTTGCACATTTGCCAGGAACTCGATGTTTGTACAGGAGGGCACCCGTCTACGCCCATCGTCAGTTGGCCACCTGGTTGATCACGTGATCCACGCTTCACCCAGCCTACCTGTCTTTTCCTCCAATCACAAGTCTGCGTCGTCCACGCAGGCCAACAGCATCAGCCTGGACTCCACACCGTGAGTCTCCCGTCTGCAGGACACGTCCCACTTCTCACTCCCGCCGCACCCTCATCTGTGATCTTCCCATCGTCTTTCTCCTTCCGACTGTTTCCTCGGTCTTGGTCTTTTGGAGGGGGAACATCAGCTTTGAACTTGGTTAAATCATAATTTCAGTTTTGTAGAAAGAAAAATCACCTCAGAGGAGCCACCCTTTAATTTTGAAGCTATATTCACCTCATCAGTATCATCTCAGCCTGTCTGACTGCACATCTGTGCTGACTGTTTTATTTTTTTAATTGTTTGTTGGTGACTGTGGCTTCCACTACCAGTTCACACCCTCTCTTAGTGTCATTGGAAAGATGAACCCTTTGAAGACCAGCCTGTAAAATGTGTTTATAGTGGGGTAGCAGGGTGGAGAGGCTGTGCAGCAGAACTGAACTTGGAGCTGGGGTTTTATTTTGTTTGCTGCATATGCTTACAGTTAGGGCTGGGCGATATGGACCAAAAGTCATATCTCGATATTTTCTAGCTGAATGTTGATACTCGATATATATCGATATTTTTTCTGTGCCATAATTGGGGTTTCCCCCAAAGCATTATAGCATAGCATCTCTGTTAGCTTCATTTTTTTCTGAGGCAAACCCTTAAAAAAACAGTCAGTTTTAATACAAAGCCTCGTGCCAAATGTCACACAGGTTCCTTTATTAACAGAGGTCTGCACAATATCAAAATGTATAAAACAAATGAAATAAAAATAAACTGCCTGCATATATAGAATAAAAATGCTTCTTGAATAAAATAAAACAAATATCCCTTTCCTGCATAACAATTAAATTAAAATACACTGTGCAATTAATACAATGTAGACAGTAACAGGCAGACTTTTCCACTGAGGTTGCCAGTTGTGCAAATAACAAAACATTTGTGCAAATCTCAAATAAAACATTCAAGTCCATTTGTCACAAAATAAGCTATATCAAAATCATTAAAAAAAAAAAATGTAAAAAAAAAAATTTTTTTTTTTTTTTTTTTTTTTTTTTTAAATCGATATAAACGGTATTGTCTCGTACCATATCGTGTTTGAAAATATATCGATATATATTAAAATCTCGATATATCGCCCAGCCCTACTTACAGTGCTCCCATGCTGTAAAAAACATTATAAAGTCCCACATTGTTGTTTTAAAGTCTGAAGTCAGGGAGTGAGGAGGACGTTTCTCAGTTAGAAATCGGAGTGGTCACGTTACATCAGAGTACCAGTTCCTCTGTGTACAAACCAGCAAGCAGCCACCAAGTTTAGTGCCTCATCACTCTGTTCCCCATCCAAAAGATGACATAATCACCTGCTCTCTCGCTCTCTCTCTCTCAGTAAACACACACATTATCCATGCATGCTGCTCAGTGGCAGCTGGTGCTTCAAGCAGAGTAGGAAGTATAAGGTATAAGGAGTACGCTAGAGGTGTCCAGGGTTCATGCTCCCCATTCATTTTCTACACCTGCGTGATCCCGTGCAGGGTTGTGGGCGTTAGCGGATGGGAGCCTATCCTGTCATCAGACAACCATACTGAGACAAACGAGCATACATGCTCAGTCTCAGTCCCCACGGTCAACTTAGAGTGATCCATCAACTTAACTTGTGTGCTCTTGGTTTGTGGGAGGAAGTAAACTCCCAACCGGAGAAAACTCACGCAGACTCTGCTGAAAGGCTCAGGCAGAGATTCAGGATGGAAGCCGTGGATTATGCTGCGCCAGAAGGGCATTCTCTAAACACATGGAGATTCAGGGTGAATTTAGACTAAACAATTGAACAGATAGCTGTAGAGAAATCTAAGTTAGTACTTAGCCATACTTCCTTTCACTTTTAAAGGAAAACATTGTCCTGTTTTCCTTACTGGATTTATTGGACAGCTTCAGTTTGTTACTTTTCTAAATACGATTTAACGTTTGAAATTAATGGCTCGCGTAAAATCTTTACTGTGTTTTGTTTGAGATTAGATTTTTTTTTTTTTTTCAACACTATATTTATTGACATTTTTTCCAATTATTACAACAATACAGTTATCTGTAAATAAAATGTACAATAAAAAATAAAAAAAAAAACAATGAAAGAAAAAAAACAAGCATAGCAGACAAAGATACAGAGACAAAACAACAACATAAAAAAAAACATTACGCACAAAACTCAAAACAAAACAAAAACAAAAACAGAATCCCCCCTACATCATCATTCAACAGAATCATCCAGTCCAGGTCCCGACGGATTACTCCTCATAAAGCGCATGAACTGTCCCCAGATTTCCCAAAAGTCATCAGATTTCCCTTTCATGGCATATGTCAATTTCTCTAATGCAAGACAATTTGAGAGTTCTTTGTACCATTGCTTTATGTCTGGTTTGTCTGGGTTCTTCCAAAACAATGCTATCGAATGTTTCGCCTGGAGAAGAGAATAAGTTATCATACTCTTCTTTCTACTGTTTATTTTTAAGTTATCAGGAAATATACCTAAAATACACAATTGTGGACAAATAGGAATATCTTCTTTGAGATTAGATTTGATAAAGGAGCTGAGTGGTTAGTTTTATGTCACCTAAACCATCTTTGTATGTGGGAGTAGCAACATTTTCCAGCTGATGTGTGAACTTCCTTTCATTTCTGTCATCGCTTTTTACTGGCAGACAAACGTTGTCATGGGGCTCAGAAATTATTTTGAATATGAAAAGGTGTCACACACACAGCAGCTGTTTTGTCACATGACAAAGAAGGCGCCGCCTCTTTGAGCTCCAAGGCTTCGCGTATCAAAATAAAATAAGTCTCCTGGTTATTGCCAGGACCAAAGCCTGAATGGGGTAAATAAATCCTCAGCAACACACGATGTATTAAACCTTGTCATTGTGTTTTTAACAAAAGTAACCCACACTGCAGAACCAGTGTGAAGTACATCCCATCATTCATTAGTCTGTAGAGCCACTTTAAGCAGCAATAACTTGCCATTGTTTGTACATCACAGTTTCATCTCTTTTGGCCAAGCAAATGATACTTATTTAGTGTTTTACTGCGCAGTGAGTCTGACGGCACTTTCTCTCTCTCTTGGGATTTCTCTGAGCATTACACTGCCCCACCTCGGAGGAGCTTTGCTGGCAGGTCCACTCTGTGGAGGATTGGCCTGTCTAGAACGCTCTCTGCTCATGAATAATCTTTCTCATTGTACAATGACAAACTTGATCAGTTTTGAAAATGGGCTCATAATCCTTCTCAGATTGAAGGGCAGTAACAGTTGCTTCTCTAAGATCATTGCTGTTGTCTTTCCTCCAAAGCTTTGTTTTTACACACATACGTAAACCCTCCCAAACAGCCCCCAAAAATGTTTTTTTTTTTTTTTGGAGTTGCTCACACCTCATGAGGATTAAGTGAATATGACCTATAGTATAGTTTCAAAATAATTATATTGCTAATATTCCGGTTTTAAAAGGGTTATTGACTGCATGAGTTGTGATCAGAGGGACCGAACGAGTAACTCTTCAGCCTAATAGCAAGACTGCTCTTAATGCAGCTCTACGTGTGGAAAAAGCTCCACATTTCATAATTCTGACAAAAGATCAACAAGGTCTCTGGATGAATACATCTGGTTGTTCTTAACTGAGAATTTATCTTATTTTTTGTAATAACTTTGAGGGACTTCTTGGTAGTCGTGGAGACATTCTGCTTACGGTGCTCGGTGAACTAAAAGTTGGGTTTTTTTACTTTTCAAGTTGACAAAGCAGAATTAGAGCATTGAGTTGAATCTCTACTTTGATCTCCTGAAGCTGTTACTTTTTTTCTTTTCTTTTTTATCTTTTTTTACTGTGGTGTACGGTAAAATGGATGATATCTTCAGCCTCTCATCTGGTTAAATTTAACTGGAAATCATGTTCATGAAAATAATCTCAATGGAGGCAAATACTGATTAGGCGCAGTGGCCTGCTATATCAGGCTTATACTATACAACTTCAAAACATTTGGTGCACACCTTAATTCTCTTTATTAAAGCTCTTGCTGGGCTATCCGAGCGTCTTTGCGGTTTCCCATCAAGCATGAAAGTGAATAGGGTTGTAGATTACCATGCTCAACAACATGAATGAAATCTTATCTGTTTGCATTCCTGTCAGGGTTTATTCTCTGGAAAAAAAAAATGTGGTAACCCTCCTTCAGTGTTCTTGTCATTACCGTTTAAAACATTTTTTATCATTATTATTTGTGTGTGTGCGTGTGTGCATGCTGTTTTCTTCTTTTGTTTATTGACAGTTGGCCAACAGTGAAAGTGGTTCACCACCAAGTGGTAGGGAGGAGTCTTTTGCTCAGCCAGTGGATGAGCAGAACTGAAACAAGCCGTTCATTTCTAAGACATTGATAATCGAATGGAAAGTTCTGCAAGTTGTGATTTCCTGTTGTGTGTACACATGTTTCCAGAGCACTGGTCTAGACAGCACTGCTCAAGACACTGTGTTAAGATGCAACTATATTTCGATTTAAAGGGGGGGGGGCACGCACTGTTTGGGCAGCTAATTATCCGACTCATCTAAGAAAACTACTCTTATTGCAGAAGAGGTTTCTGAGATTGATCTCCCACTCCTCTAGATATGCGCCATCAGCGCCTCTTTTTCTGAAGTATCGACTGTTACCTATTGATAAGGTGAATGCCTATCAAACATGCCTTTTTATTCATAAGTTTAAATACAGGAAACAAGATCTGCCTATTACTTTTCACAATGTCTTTATTCTGACAACAGACTTTCACTCATATCAAACAAGGTTTAGTAACAATAGCTTATCTATACCGTCCCCCCGAACCTCAAGTCACCAATTCAACATTACTTATAGAGGCCCCAAGCTCTGGTCTGACTTAAACTCTTCACTGAGGTCCACCTCCTCCCAATGCATTTTCAAAAAAAACCTAAAGGAATTTTTACTTTCCACAGGAACCTAATTTACTTTCTCTACTCGACCTTTAATTTTATCGACCTTTAATTATATATTCTTTCTCATTGTTCTGCTTTTGTCACATTTTTTGTTCTTTCTTTGTGTTTTTTACTATTAGTTGTTTCAAGTACTTGAATTCCTGTTGCTATTGATCTTTGTCTTTTGTTGTTGTTTAGCTCATGCATGCTGTCTGCTTGTCCTTTGTTTTGTTTTTTTGACAGGGGTGGAACCTTTTACAAGTTCGCTATAGAACTTCGTTCCCTCCTTGCGCAGTGCTTCATGCACCTCTGCAACTCGATAAACCCTTTTTTCCTGAAACTAAAGACAATGAACGTGTGTGTTGGATGGATGAAAACCTGAATGTACCACGTCTGGAACTGCCACATGATACAACAATATTGTATTACCTTAGATTTCGCTAAATATTACAGATCTATTGCAAGAGACTTTTCCCCTCTTTAGGGAGAGTTAGTTTCTCCTTTTTCTGCTCTGAAAACTTAAATGAGTCTGTATCAGTTCATCTGGACCGTCCTACTCTCATGATATTTAGCTGGAAACATTCAGAAAACATTCTTGTCAAGATTTCACCAACAGTTTGAACACCAGCCGTGTATTCCTGCCTCAGTGGTTATGTCCTCCTCCGGTGTTTTCATGATGTCTGTAAAAAAGTTTATAATTACAGTTGCTAAATAACTACTTATTTGGACCAGATGCATTAAAATCCATTTTCTTCTTCCGAAGGAACCACACATTCCCATTGTTAAAGACTAAAAGTAAACTGCGTGTGTACCACTTTGACTGCGCTCCAGCTAAAACGCTTCGCAAAGACACCTGCTTTCCTCTGATATCCTTCAGTATCTCTGGGAGTAGATGGTTTTCCTTCTGCAGAGACAAAATTACAGAGTCTCTGTTTCATGCAAACAATGAATCTAAAATCTTTGAAAACTTGACATGTGATTTTCTCTTTTTAGCTGCATGAAGTGAAAAATGTTTTGCCACAGTCTAAATGGTTTTTAAATATTATTTCTTAGGCAAAATGAAGGATTTATGCAGAACAGGGTAGTAAAAAGTCAAATGCAGCTTCAGTCTATGTCCTGCTAATTTATCTTTTGTTAACGTTAAAACATTTTGTATGAGAGCAACTTATTTGGGATTTTTTTGAGGAATTCACACTCAGTTTAACGTTGGTTTGTTCTGTCCTCCATCTGAAAGCGTGCCCTGGTTTTGACCCATAGTGTGTGTGTGTGTGTGTGTGCGTGTGTGTGTGTGTGTGTGTGTGTGTGTGTGTGTGTGTGTGTGTGTGTGTGTGTGTGTGTGTGTGTGTGTGTGTGTGTGTGTGTGTGTGTGTGTGTGTGTGTGTGTGTGTGTGTGTGTGTGTGTGTGTGTGTGTGTGTGTGTGTGTGTGTGTGTGTGTGTGTGTGTGTGTGTGTGTGTGTGTGACACCAGAAGCAGCCTCCAAAACAAAGTTGATGCTTTTTGACTGGTCCCCCGCCCCCCAAGGAGCTGGTTCATAGTCTCTCCCACACTCACATGTACACTCACATGCACAGACAGAGGAGATGACTAGCTGTTACCCACCAGGGAGGGAGCTGTGATGCTGCTGAAAGCCTTGACTGACTGAGCGTGCTGTTCCACCGAGCTGCTGACTGCCTTTTATTGTCTGAATGGTGGAGGGGAGTGTTTCCTTCCTCTTGCAGCCTCTTATTGAGGTTAATGCATTGCGACTAACAGCGCTATTAAGTCTCCGTCTCTTACGATCAGCTTTTTTTTTTTCACCTTCTTTTCTCATATTTTCAACATTTCTCTTTTCTGTTCTCCAATTTATTTTTTTTATTTTTTTACCATATGTTTGGTCATATATCAATCTGCCATAAAATATAAAATACCTACTTGTGCACGTTAGGACCATGTTAGTAACTTTGGACCATGTTTCATTATTTATGTGCTTTGCTGTCTACCCGCGCTCTCCTCTTTGGTCTTTATTTCTGCCGGAGTTTTACATTTCTTGTCCGCTCTTTTTCTCAGGTCTCCAGAAGGGGTGGATGGGCAGCCTCCAGCTCTGCCCCCCAAGCAGCTGAGTAGGAAGACGCTGAGCCAGATCATCCAGGCCCACTCCCAGCAAAGCCTCCTGGACAACCACCTCAACGAGATGTACGATGTCCCTGTCAACGCTGACAAAACCACGGTCAGTGGACCTGCACGTGCAGAGTGCATAGCTGCAGAACACACGACGGAAAATGTTGTTGGTTTGCTGAACTTCAACAACAAGCTCATTTGAATGTGCTTTCAGGAATTCTATTTGACATTTTTTTCAATTTTTATGTAGATGCTTGAATAACATCTGTAGCAGTCTGTTAGAGTTACCATTAGTGATGCACCGATTGTTCGGTAACCGAAATTGTTCGGCCGAAAATGGCAAAAAACACTTTCGGTGTTCGGTGGAATAAGTGGGGAAAAAAAAACGAACAATTAATAACGGCGTTGTAAAATAAGGAAATAGACTGGCCGCTCCGTCCCGTAACGTTGCGCACCACAAACATAAATCGTTGGCCAACCAAAAACTAACCCCATAAGAATTTTACCTAACATTCACCAGGAGGTGGAACCAAAACAACATAATGCTGGGAAATTAAAAAAAAAAAACGTTTTTATTTTCAATAAATGTTATACCTTGTAATTTTGTAAAATATTTTTTTCTTTTAAAAGAATGCCTAAATCAAATTTATTTGATTTATGCAATGGTGAAAAAATTGGCAAAATAAATGAAAAACTGCTGAAGAACCATGTTCGGTATTGTTCGGTATTCGGCCAAGTGTTTATTATTATTTTCGGTTTCGGTTTCGGCCACAAATTTTCATTTCGGTGCATCACTAGTTACTATGAGGACTTATCTATCAGTGTGTTTACTTGACATTAGAGAAATAAAGTTACTGCATTAGTTAGGCTGAAATCAGACTTAGATTGCATGTAAACATCTTAATCCATCCAAACGAGACCAAAGTTCTCAGCTGGACTTAAACATTGAAATGAGGCCGTTGTATGTAATCAAACCCGACCGGGAGTGGCCTGTGTGCCCTGCACGTGCAGCACAGTTCCCACCCAGGCATTAACCCCGGAGATAACAGAAGTTGCTCATCAGAGAATACAAGCCATTCAGCGCTTTTACAAGTTCACGGAAATGGTTTACTGTTCCAAACATGTCACACGAGGCAGGTTTGAAGCTGCTCCATGCCGCTGTTTTCGCTCCACTGGTGGTGAGCAATGGATCATTGACATCCTTACTCTTAGTTAGAGAAGTTTCAGTCAAAAGCGAACAGTGTTGGTATGGAAGCTGAATTTATGTGTGAACTATGTAAAAGAAAGCAAAATGGAAGTTCGATTCATCCTTATTTATCTCTGTTCTTTCAGTTGAATGGAGTCGTCCCACACGACAACCTCGTCCTGATCAAGATGAGACCTGATGAACACGGGCGTTTTGGTTTTAATGTCAAGGTGAGAACGCAACGGAAGAATGCGGTTCTTTGCATCATTTCTACATCCACCACTCTTTTTGTTCCCTGTCCTTTATTAAGCAACTACCCTCCCTGCCTGAAATGCTACCTGGCCTTTTCAACAAGCCATTATATGTTTGAATGTTTCTGATCATATTCAGGGAGGAGCTGATCAGAAGATGCCCATCATTGTGTCGCGAGTGGCTCCAGGAACATCAGTAAGTAAACCAAAATTTCCGCTATTTAAAGCACCACAATAACCTTGACACAAATATACACATTGCTGCAACTCCCTTTAAAGGGGACCTATTATGGCATCTAATCCCTATTTCTAAACAGGCCTTGAATGTCTTAAAAACAAGCTTTTGATTGTTTTTGCTAAATAAATTAGAAATTCAGCCTCTTAAGCCATGTCTTTATCTTCCCAGTCTCTAACCTTCTCTATGCAGGATTCTGAGTGGGCGGGGCTATGATAATGAGGCTTTGTGCTGATTGGCTGCCTGAATGACGCGATACACCGCTACGGAAGAATGGCGGAAGCTCCGGCCGGCGGAGTTACCGTGTCCTAACTGCATGCAATGCGAGCGAGCGTCAGCGACAAAATCAATTCCATTGCTTTATTTTGTATTGGACTGTCCTAACTGGCCGCAGCAGCGCTGCACAGCGTGACGTGCCATTTTAAGCTGAACATTTGTCGGACGCCCTGCTTCTATTTTCTTCCTGTCGCTCATGTTGAAACCCGGTTGAAAGTGCTGTAGGAAACGGCCACGGATGAAGAACGGCTGATCCAGTTAGTTGAAATGAGAAGTTATTTCAATGATACCTCCTCATTTCACTACAAAAACCTCAATAAAGTGGCAGCTGGCTGGAGGGAGATGGACAGAGAGCGTCCGATGTCACGCAGTGTGACGCGATAGTCGGACGCTCGCATGCAGAAGGCTGGATTAGGACACGGTTTTATAGTTGTGTGCATGGTTTGCATTTTGGTTACGTAACGAAAATGCGCAAATCTGAACGGCTCGTAGAAGTCACATCACACTGGACGGCTCATCCGGGCGGCTGTACAGACACTGCAGAATCTGGTTGTTTTCCTCCTTCTCTGAGTTGGCAGGCTGAGGGGAGACCACTTTATTTATGTTAAAGCAAGAAAAAACGTGTTTTTCATAATAGGTCCCCTTTTAAATGTTAGTTTTATTTTAGTGCTATAATTGTATTCACTTGTTCATGATCCTTTTCACGTTCCTCTTCAGGCGGACCTGTGCGTGCCCCGCCTTAACGAGGGGGACCAGGTGGTGTTGATTAACGGGCGGGACATCTCTGAGCACACCCACGACCAGGTGGTCATGTTCATCAAGGCCAGCTGTGAGAGCCACTCCGGGGAGCTCATCCTATTGGTCAGGCCCAACGGTGAGTTGACTCCAGTTTAGCAGATGTGCTGCAAATATTCTACAAATCTGCTTGTGTTTGGGGGGTTGATGTGGATGTCAGGCATCAGGGAGACATCCTACATCCTACAACTTACCCTTTAAAGGATTTCTCTGCAATTGAAGCAACTAAGCCTGTTTGTGACGATCATGCGACGCCTCGTTTAAAAATGAGGATATCACCGCAAACCACGAGGTGTAGTTGAATACATGTGGAATGTCTGGAATCAAGAAGCCAATTTTTGTTTAGATTTAGAGGTGTCAAAGTCTGGAATAGTTGGTACCAGATTGCAAAACATTGTAGGTCCCTATCCATGTTCAAAAGTCGCTCAAGAGAGCATTTAATTCAAAAATGTAGTCAAGAAAGCTCTTAATGTTCTTTTGCACTTCATATTCTGTGTTGCCATTTGTTCAGCTTAATACTCATATTTTCATGATCATGTGTACAGTAATTTTTTTTAATCTTTTTTTTTTTATTATTTTTTTTTTTATTATTTTATTTTCATTCATGTTCTACATGCAATTTTTATGATTTATTTTTATGATTTTATATCCTCATAAGGATTTTGTTAAATGTTATTAGGTGGGGGCTCCTCATAAGCCTTCTGGCTTGCTCGCTCCTCCCTGCACAGTTTCTTTTAACTGAACTTACTTGTGTAATGTTCTTTTTTTTATGTTATGTGCTAAATAAACTAAAACTAAACTAAACTATCAACACAAACCAGATTACAGCAGAAATGTAAGATGAAGTATACATATTATACCAAATCACTCTTGGTACAGTAAATGTTGAAATGTTATTGAGGGAATTTTCACCACATGAATCTAAAGATCTAAAGTCTTTTTTCAGTTCCATCATCGTTCGTCTGAGTGTTCTGTTTTTAAGAAAGAAGTCGTTTGATTTAGTTCGCCTTTGCATGTTTGAATCTATGAAAGTATAATAAATGAATTACTAGGGCACCCATCTCCTGAAGCTGAACAGATGCAGCTCAGGTCGCAGTCTCGGTTCTGCTCCGGGACAACTATGCCTCATTTTTGTAATCTCAAATGAAACATTTAATGTTTTTGTGAATCAGGCAGAAAAGAAGATGATTAAAGTTGATGAAACGCCGATATTCGTAATATTTTAAATTGGTCGAGCAAAGCAGATTCCATCTGCGGGATGTTATTCAGTTCTTAGATTGAGATTTCTCTTTTGTGGTGGATCGATGTCTTGAGGATAAACCAGCTAACCCGAGGTCAACGGTCATAAATGTGTTTTCTTCTGCCATTTAGCCATTTATGATGTGGTGGAGGAGAAGGCGGACATGGAGCCAGATTTTCAGTACATCCCTGAGAAGTCCCCACAAGACCCCGCCCAGTTAGACCAGCACGCTTTGAGAGACTCCATGGTCACGCTGAAGGACGGCCTGGGCAGCGGAGCCATACTGGCACAGTTTGATGTGAGGAGGCCAGCTGAACTAGACTCGCACAGCAAGTAGACATGCAGGCAAATAAGTGGGGTGGCAGAGTGGATTCAGTAGCTTATCTTAGCCTCTTCCACCCTGTTTAACCGTCTAACAGCTTTAGGTTTCAGTGAAATACAAGCTCTCACTCATCAGAAAATCACAAACTTTGACATTATCACGCACAAAGTAAAGAATGAGGAATGGAAAGCACAGCTTGCTGTAGCTGATATCCAGCTTTGACATTCTTGCTCCTTCTCCCACAGCAACTGTACAGGAAGAGACCGGGGATGACCATGCTGTGTGCCAAATTACCTCAGAATGTCTCCAAGAATCGCTACAGAGACATCTCTCCTTGTACGTGACTGGACGTGGCTGTCTGTTTGTATTTTTGTTTCCGCTTGAATATCTGCTTTTATTGACTTTGGGTTCCTCTCATCACTCTGTCGCTCTTCAGCCTGTTTTCCCTCTAGCTTTATGAGATCTCATCAGTTGTCTGCTATTTTCCTCGAGTGTAATCTTAACCGATCCTTCTCTCTCCTGACAGATGATGCCACACGGGTCATTCTGAAAAGCACAGATGACTACATCAATGCAAATTACATCAATGTGAGTTTGCAGCTCAGTCTGGTGTTTTAGGTCTTTGTAGTAGCATTTCTACATTTTGTTTCCAATTACCACCAAAGTCCTAGCGGAAACTCGAATGAATGAATGAATGAATGAATGAATGAATGCATGAATGAATGAAGCACATCAGTGTTGCATGTTGAGTACCACTCTTAGCACTTTTGTAGTTAGTGAATGAATTAATTGTTTATTTCGGTTACATTACATTATTTGCAATTCAAACTGTGTGTGTGTAAATGACAAAACACTTTCATACAAGTTTACACTCATCAGTTTCACACAAAAAATAATAATAAACTCTGTAACCGAAAAAGGAATAGGCTGAAGCCAAAGCTTATATTTGCCTACCCTGTACTTTCCAACAGAAAACCCAGATTATCTGCAATATGAAAAGAAACAAAAAGAGAAATTTCCCTTTAAATTGTTCTGCTTAACCAAATTATACTTCAATCATTTAGCATTGTAATCCTTAATTATTTTACTTTTCAATATTTTTTTAAAATTCAACAGAGATTTACACAGTTTCACTTCATCACTAAGTTGATTCCATAATTTGACTCCCAAAAATGAAACACATCTATATTTAACATTAGTCCTCACACGATATCTTTCAAAAACCCACAGCCTTCTTAAATTATAATTTGTTTCTCTTAATTTAAAGAAATGCTGAAAACAAGCAGGAAGGCTATTATTCTTAACTCGAAACAAAATTTCTAATGTTAGTCTGGTGTTTTTCTTTTTGCAAAGCATGTTCCAGAGATGGCCATGCTTTGGTCAGCATGAAACCCAGAACAATGAAACCTTGTAAAGATGCTGCTTGAAGCCTGGAAGAAATGATCATTATCCACACGGATATGCAGTCAAAGCTCAGATGAGAAAGACGACTCCGGTTTTACCAAAATCACCAGAAGTCAAATAAAAAATAAAAAAAAGCCAGGTAACAGTTTGCAGCTGTATGATAGGTCACGTGTTATGATCAGGCTAAGATTGACCAGTTTGGCCGTAATGATGGTGGTAATGTTTGGAGGGAAAAGACAAAAGCTTGCAGAGCTCAGACGATCATCCAAACCGTGAGGTATGATGGTGGCAGCTCCATGGTGGGAGGCTGCTGTGCTGCAAGACAGACTGGTGCTCTTCACCAAAGAGATTGCGTAAATATAAAAATAACATTTCAAGACAACTTAAAAGTTAACACTAGGGGGTGAACGGGTCTTCTAATGGAGAGTCCAAGCATCCCTCCAAATTAATTGCAAAGACATTTACTTCAAATTGAAAATTTCTTCAACTTTACTATTATTGACATGAAGCCCTGGAACAAGTTTCTATTTCTGAACTGTTAATAAACCTCTGATAGCAACTGCGTGTGACGTAACTGGCTTTGTCTGAAGGGGATAAAACGTAAATCCCTTAAACACTTGCAGTGACGGTAGTAAACACTGACCTCTGCTCTTTCAGGCTGACTCTTCAAATGGAAAATTAGACTTAACATGTCTCTGTCATTGCATTTTACATCGTTAGCAGATGACAAAACCTTAATTTGTGACTTCTAGGATAAGTAATATGAAAAATAGAAAACATTTAGACTGATTCTATATCATGATGCTGTAAAAATCACCTTCTTGTTCCAGTAACGTTTGCACTCTGTATCTCCGTTTCTCTCTCTAACCAGATGGAGATTCCGGCTTCCAGTCTGATCAACCGCTACATCGCATGCCAGGGCCCGCTGCCCAACACTTGCTCGGACTTCTGGCAAATGACCTGGGAGCAGGGCTCATCCATGGTGGTCATGCTGACTACGCAGGTCGAGAGAGGGCGGGTATGTGTGAACAGTCATCACAGACGAGCACTGCAAACCCCGTGGATACGGGACAGCCTAGAATTCTCAACACATGCATTCAAAGAGTCTCAGTCAGGAGGACGGACGGTGCTGCATTATATTAATGTATCTGTACAGTCGCTGAGATCCATTCTCCGTTTATTTATGTGCAACTCCTGTCTTTAAATTGTAGAAGGAACCAAATCTTTACAGTTCAAATCCAATGTCGCATAACAAAGACACCCCTAGAAATGCTGCTGGGCTGCAGATACAAAAATACCCACATATCTGCATCCTGCATCCAGTTCTAGCAAAGACACTAATCACTGCATTTCAACAGGGATTTTAGAATGATTTCACATGCCCTGTGTGTGTTGAATTTAGTAGAAATGTTTGTGGACTAGCGGGGAACTCGTGTCCTGGTGTCCACTAGGTATGGGCGGTATGGACAAAAAAATGTATCACGATTATTTCTGGCATTTATCCCGATAACGATAAAAATTACGATAAAAAAAAATACCAATTCAACTCTACCTTTGTAACTATGAATCTATCTCGCTCTCAGATCCGCCATGTTTGTCATCAACGGGAATCTTTCTTTCTTTCTTTCTTTCTTTCTTTCTTTCTTTCTTTCTTTCTTTCTTTCTTTCTTTCTTTCTTTCTTTCTTTCTTTCTTTCTTCCTTCCTTCCACCTTTCCTCCTTCCTTCCTTCTTCCCTTCGTCTTTTCTCCCTTCCTTCCTCCTTTCCTTGTTTTCTTCTTTTTCCCCTTCCTTCCTTCTTTCCTCCTGCTCTCTCCTTCCCACTTCCCTTCCTCTTTTCTCCCTTCCTTCCTCCTTTCCTTGTTTTCTCCCTTCCTTTTCCCCCTTTCCTTCCTTTCTTCCTTCTTTTTTCCCCTTCCTTCCTCCTTTCCTCCTGCTCCTTCCTTCCTTCCTTCCTTCCTTCCTTCCTTCCTTCCTTCCTTCCTTCCTTCCTTCCAAAAATCAGCTTTACACAAAAACATCATCAACGGGAATTTATCGTTTTTATCGCGACATGACAAATTCTTATCGTGAGGAATTTTTTGACGGTATATCATGAACGGTAAAATATCGCCCATTCCTGGTGTCCACAGTCCTGAACTGTGAGCTCTGAGCTGAGAACGGCGGTGGGTTGATGTTCAATGTTCTTAACTTTTGTGTTGTTTTTTGTTTTTTTGCAGGTGAAGTGTCACCAGTATTGGCCCAACCCAGACAGCAGCGCCATCTACGGAGACTTTACAGTTACATGCCACAATGAAGAGGGCAACTCAGCCTTTCTGGTCCGGGAAATGACAGTCACACACACGCAGGTAAACACACAGGCAAAACAATCCAACCCTAAAGAGAAGAACTGAGAGGTGGAGCGAGCTGTGGGAGCTCAGAACCGGAGTTGGTTTGACAGAACAGACACAGAACTGCATTTACTTGGCTTTTTATCCCAAGTGACTTACAAATGCGGAGCACATCAAGGGTCAAGTTAAGTTCAGGATCTTGACCTGAAACACTTGCATGTGAACTGGGGAGGTCCAGGATCAGCCAGGTTTGGACTGAAAGGCGGTCCCTCCTGAGCCGCAGCTGCTCCAATCAGAAACAGGGACCAGTGTCTCCGGAGGGATGAGCTGCTCAGGATCCTGAGGAGGTGTGTTGCCATAGTGACCAGTGTGGGCTGTTCTTTTTCTGGCTCCTGCTGCCGCATGCTGGCCACATATTGGGATCTGGTTACCATGGTTACCAACCATCCCAGTCACTTCGCAGAAATGGAGAGAAAGGGGGAAACCAACCGGAGAGGGTTTGATGAGTTTGGAAACTAGAGTCTGGGATGAAAGTTTCTTTTATTGTCACGATGAAGCATTTCACGTTTCCACACTTTTACTTCTTTAGACTTCAGCTCACATTCAAAGATTTGTATTTGTTCTTGATCTATTGTTCTGAGATTTATCACATGTAACCTACATGAAAGAGCTTTTAACGGCCGTCAGGAAGGACCCACTTTTCCAGCCTCGTCATTTCTGGCTGTTTGTTTTCCCGATTACTTCCCTGGGTGTTCTAGCGTGACCTTTCAAGTATATGGTTATAAGATAATGCAGTTAGATTCCTCTCTGCTGGTGAACGTTGCTATGGAGATAATGTGTTGCCAGGGTATTGCAGCGAGGCAGTATTGAAGAGGAAAAGAAGGGGCTGAGCTGCTCCAGAAACAATGGTCAGTAGTTGCTTCTTCTGCAGGTTCTGTCTGTAAATGCAGCAACATGAACAAAACATGAAACTACATTTACAGAAAACATGGTCAGAATTACTTTTCCTAAATAAACCAGGAACCAAGTACAGATAAAACTAAACAGGTTTCTATGCAAATTCCCTTTCACGAGTAGATCTGAATCTATTCTTGGACGTCTCCCTCATTACACAGGAAAATATTGCTGATAACCGAGAAAAACCTGAAAACTTTGGACTTTCAAAAGGCATTTGTTTTTGGGTTTAAATCCTGATGAATATCATCTGATTGGAACAGGGCTTAGTAACTGAAGTCGTCTTGGATGGATTATAGCCTAATCTTCTTTGTGGGTATTCACTTATGCTCGGGTCTCTGAAGGTTCCATCACACCTGATCTGTTGAGACCTGAAGCCTTGATTCTTTTTTGTTCCTTTTTGTTTTTTCCTTTTCTTCAGCCACTCTTGTATAGATTTGCTGGTGTGTTTTGAACCATTGTCCTGTGGCATGACCCAGTTTTGATTGAGCTGGCAGACAGATGGCCTCACATTTCCCACCAGACTGCTGCCGTACTCGGAGGAGTTCATGGTTGACTGAATGGCTGCAAGGTGCCCGGGTCACGTGGCTGCCCACATCATCACACCTCCGCCGCTGCGTTTCATCAACCTGGTGTTGGGCGTTCACACTAAACCACTCTTGTGGTCCTGTATATGAACCAACCACACCAAGTCCCGTGGTTGGTTCAGATGCAGGTTGGTGAGCCTAATGCTGAAGTTGAGGTCTTTTAGCAGTGTTGTATATAACCACGTCCAGACTGGGACATCGATGCCGCACGCTCCCAGACAGAGGTGGACAGAGTACTCGACCCCAGTACTTGAGTAAGAGTACAAATACTACTGGTCAAAATTTACTCCGTTACAAGTAAAAGTAGCTCAGTCAAAATATTACTCGAGTAAGAGTAGAAAAGTACTTGCTTTTAAAGGTACTTAAGTATCCAAAAGTAAATGCTTTTAAATTTACTTTAAGTAAAAGTAAGAGTAAGAGTAAATTTCTTATTTTCCACATCAGTAAATTACTATATTTTTTCTAAATTAATTTAAGGATCTTTTAACTCTTGTTTCTGAGAATTCGATGTCGAGTTGTTGAAAGCAGAGAGGTAGTTCTGCTTCGGCAGACACAATAAACATTTGAAAATAAATGTCTGTGGTTTGTCTGTGCCCTCGTTTTTTACTCGGTCGAACTCAAACATTGAGTTAAGATACGGCCAAGGATTTTGTGAAAGTCCCTGCTCCGAGTCCGGCTCATTATCAGACTCAGACGACTCAGCGGATTGTCTTTCTTCTCCTGACGCAGGCGTAGCCATTGTTGCGGCTCTGTCTTGACTTGTTGCGGCTCTGTCTTGACAAACGCAGGCTACTTTGGCGGTATCGTTTTGAGGAGTCTTGACGTATTTCCGCTTTACGTACATCCCAGTGGAGAGCGTGCACTGTGATAGGTCTCCTCCTTTGACAAAAACAGCTTGTGTCCAATAGGATTTTAGGGAAGAAGAAAAAAGAGCAGACCTGAAAGTAACAAGTACTTTTCAGCCTTCCTAGAAATTTACTCGAGTAAAAGTAAAAATATTTGTCTTGGAAATGTATTCAAGTAAGAGTAATAAGTACCAAAGAAATCTAATACTCAAGTAAAGTACAAATGCTCTGGATATGTACTTAAGTACAGTACTCAAGTAAATTTACTCCGTTACTATCCACCACTGCTCCCACATGCTACTGACCAGCAGACCTGCTGCTCCGGTCTGCACCCCTGCCGATGGTTGGGGGTTAATGGTTCTGTCCATAATGCTGACATGATTTTGTTTTTGGTGTCATTTTTGCTAAAGGTTGCAATATGAAAAAAGTAAATACTTAACCACAAAAAAAGCATCCTCCTGACATTCCTAACCCAGTCCTACCATTTATCTGGGCTGAGAAGGTTTGAAACCACCTGGTGACTGGAGCAAGGGGGACTATGTGGGGTTCAGTGACACTTGGACACCTAATGGGGCGAGTTATCCATCTGCTGACCGGACCAATGATGATATAACCAATATTGATGTAGATTAAAAAGTTAGTATACAGGCTTCCTGAAAACAAGTACAAACACATGTTTTTCTTCTTTTGCTGTTCCCAGAGTGAGCAGCAGAGAGAGATCACCCAGATCCAGTACCTGGCTTGGCCCGACCACGGCGTTCCTGACGACTCCACGGATTTTCTGGACTTCGTAGCTCTGGTTAGGAGCAAACGGGTCGGGCAGGACCAACCGGTGGTGGTGCACTGCAGGTTTGAACATTTGTATTCTCTCTAGAAAATATCTTTATTGAGGGCATAAAAAAAAGAAATAATATTTACCATAACAATATAATTATCAATATTTCTCCCCCTTTTTTTTTTACTTTTCATAACATTAATTAAACCAAAATAAATAAATAATAATAATAAAAAAATAAAAAAATGTAAATAAAAATAAAAAACAACACACCCCTCTCCCCTTCCCTCCCTCATATGGTCAATAGATTACATCATTCAAAATTATTTAACATATGTCTATCAATACTAGAACAAAAGTGAATAATAAATTAAATAATCAAGTCCTGTGTAAACAAATTCATTAACATAGTAGATGATTCAGATCATTAGTCCATTAAAAGCAAAAAATCCAAAAAAGGTCCCCAAATAAGGTCAAAGTCTCTAGTTTTTTTTCTAACGGAATACAATATTTTTTCTGGAGTACAATATGATCCAAGTTCATTGATCCACTGTTTGGGTCCTGGGGGGTTTTCCGATTTCCAGTTTTTTAAAATACAATTTTAAAAAACTTTTAGAAAATTTTTTTTTAGAAAATTTGTATTCTGATGTCAGTGACAATTCGTTTTTTTTTTTTTTCTCCATATGTTTGATCTATTTTTTTTTTTTTTTCTCAGTGCGGGCATTGGTCGGACAGGGGTACTGATCACCATGGAGACAGCGTTGTGTCTAATGGAGTGTGGCCAGCCTGTGTATCCCCTGGATATTGTCAGGACCATGAGAGATCAGAGGGCGATGATGATCCAGACACCTGTAAGTCGGCGTTTCCACGAAGCCTCCGTCCGCTGTCTCAAACCAGCCGCCACAAAATCCCTCTTTTTGTCTGTTTTTTTTTTTCTATCAGAGCCAGTACCGCTTCGTGTGCGAGGCCATCTTTAAAGTCTACGAGGAAGGTCTGGTCAAACCCTTCAAAACAGCAGTCTACCAGCAGAGGGAAAAGCTGAGCGAAGATGGAGATGAAGAGGAGAAGAGAGAGCAGCCGAGTGCAGAGGAGAGAGACGAGGCGACAGAGGACGGCGATGCGGCCGTGGTGGAGCTGCTGGAGGGAGGACTGGATGAAGAAGATGATGACGATGAGGAAGTGGAGGTGTTGGACGTGGGTGAAGTGACAGAAGAAGAGGAAGAGGAAGTGGAGGAACCGAGTGTTGCAAGCGCCACCAGCGTGACGAGTGAGACCAGCGCCAATCCTGATCCCGATCCCGATCCTTCTAACCCGTGATGGTTGACCCATGGGTGGTCGTCAGGGGTTACCAGGAAGAGGCCGGGAGGGGGGGGCGCTGCAGGAGAGAACAAAAGCACTGTTGCACTTTATGCTGAGAAAAATGGAAAAAGGACAAACACACAAACCGTGAAAATTCTGAGCAAGATCAAATTTGACAAAATAAGAAATCCAGTTTTGGTGATTAGGTACCAGTAGGAGTTGTTGTTGATCAGGGTATAGGACAGAAAAACCAATTTAGAGAGAGTAAACGTCAGAGACAATAAAATGTGGATGGGGAATCATTGTAGTGCCATACTGGAGGGGAGAGGGCTGCCCGGGGGTCACCCTGTCCCCCCCTCAGCGAGTCTGCCAGACGGACCTGCCGCCGCCTTTTGTTTTTTTTAGTGTCCTTTTAGCTGATAAAGAGATACACCTTATCTTTTGTTTCTCAAAAAGAATATTTATTGTGTTTTAGTTTGTTGTCCCCCCCTGTCCACTGAACAAAAGAAAACAAAGCTGTACGATTTTGTTTGTATGAGTCTAGCGCTTCACGCTCTCCTGGTTAAACTCTAGGTAGTAAAGTAGTTTGACTCCTCTAACTACTTCTTTTTTTTCCTGATGCTTTTTATGGGGAAAAAGTGATTTAATTTATTGTACTTGGTTTGATCCTCCTTTGCTTTCTTGTCCATGCTTCTGTCGGGTGGACAGCGGAGCGTGCTCGTCTCTCACCTCTTGTTCAGTGCCGTGTGGAAACCTTCTCCTGCCTTGTGTTGTGTTTTTGAGCTCAAGCGTACACGGTTGGTGAAGATCAGCATAACTGGGGTGCAACTCTCAGGGTCAGTGTTCACTGGGGGGGGCTCGTCTTACACACCTAAATGAAAAAACTCGACACGAAAGACCCTTGCAGATGCACGGACTCCTACAGTCTAAACAAGGCTGACCTCAGTTCATTTCTTTCTTCGGCGAATTAATCAGTTCAATGCTGAAGTGTCCTTGAGCCAGACACTGTCAGCGATTCTCAGTCCTATGGGAGAAGTCATTCCCTCCCTGGATCACTTTTATCAATCAGCTGGAAGTTGCTGGAAGTTTTTATGCAATCAGTTGTTTTTCCTCGCCCACTTTGACGACTTGATGAACTGATCTCAGCCTTGATGTGAATGAGTTTTCAGAGCTCCCTCCTCTCAGCCCCCACACACTGGGTGAGAGCTGCTGCAACCTGCCGTAAACCCACTCATACCTGCTTAGTCCAGTGATGAGTTCTCCCCAGGAACCTTTCTGAATGAAGGAAACCCTGAATCTGAGTTTGGGTGAGGTTGAAACGTCAGTGGAGCAGCCGGTGCTGCTCTAGCGTCTGCCAGAGAGGAGCACGGGCTTCACAGGCAGCACAAATAACATTATTGTTTTCAGTTTGTTTATCCCAATTGAGCATCATCATTTTAAGTTGAGATGATTTGTTGTGAGTAATAAAATACAAAATAATAATTTGTTTTTAACTCATGAAACAAAAATGTTCAAGCTGTCAGATCTTTGCTTGCCTCTTCATGATTTTAAATATTGATAGTTTCTTCACTTTCTTTGGCTGCTTCACTACCTGCTGTCATTGGCTCCTACAATGGATGTTGCTGGAAACACCATCTGCTGTCCGTGCGTGTGTGAGATTGAGTGTGTGTTTTCTGATTTGTTCTTCCCTGTTGTTCCTGACAAAAACATTGTTTGCCGTTTGGTCAGAATCCTGCTCGTTTGTGAACTGGAATGAAAGGTTGTGCCATGAAGCCACAAACCTAATCTCACCTGATCGAGCCCTTCTTTTGGGAAAAAAGTGGAAAAGGAGTCTACTTCAACAGTCATGTTTTTCCTAAAGTCAGGCTGGATCTTTGCTCGTGATTATAATTTTGCCATAGAGGTGGGATCAAGGAGAGAATAGAAGCCGCCTTCCTCCTCCCCTACATTTTTTGTTTTATTTTAATCTCCTTAATCTTTTTCGATATTGTGTCATTCCCCAGAAAATCAGCCCAACATCCGTCAGTCATCTCTGCACAGCCCACGCAACATCCCCGGCCCATTCTTCTTATTGTTTCTCCCAAGATGCCTCTCTTTCGGATCATTATACATGGATCCTACTCTCTCTGTACATGCCCTCGAGGCAGACAACACATCTGCGCAGGGCATCATGGGTACAGAAACGCAGCTCGTTTTTCTGCAGGACAAACCGAGGCCGGTTAGCCTGCGACTGATAGTAGAGGAGGCTCTAGCTTTTTCCCGTGCCGATGGATACAAATCACAGGTGACGTGCCGATGTCAAGGAGACGCATTTACAAAAAGCATCCAATGAGATTCTGACGAGGAAATGAAACGTGGGCCCTGTAGTTCCCAGATGATCAGGGCTGTCACTGTCACCATCTGCACTGAACACCCAGGAGTGAGCTGTCTTTGAATCGTTTTGTTGGCAGAGTCGGTACTGTCTGTGCATCTCGGGTACTGTAGTCCGGAGGGGGACCAGGCGTGGGGAGGGCCGAGCTTAGCTGTATTTTTGTAAAGATATCAGTTCTAATTGGGTAGGGAAGGGACAGCACTTTGTAGAATGCTGAGTGGCAGGTAGTGCTACTGAGGAAAACAAAAAAAACAACAAAAAAAAATCAAACTTAGAGACATAAAGCATTGTTAAAATGAGTTCTTTTATTTTTAATTTATCGTTTTTATTTTGTTTGAAAATAAAACACTTGTAAGAAACAAGAAAAAGAACTAACTACACAGTGCCACTTGTTAATTTTGTGTAAATACTACTAGACCTTGTAAATACAATGTTGTATATGAAAAAAGTCTTTAAAATAAAAGGGAAATCATTTGTGAGCAGAAAGATGTTTTTATTTTTTCCCTTTGGATGATTCAGATGTGACATAATTGATGTGAAAATCGTACAAGAAGTTGTTTTTATTTCAGTCTATAACAGCAAGTGTATAAATAATGAACCACAAAAGTGTTTTTCAGTATTATACCTTTTAACTCCTACCTGTGTCTTCAAACCTTTGTCCTCAGTTACTCATTTCTTTCTGGTATGGTTTTTCAGTGCTTTGGACATGTTTATAAGCTTGATTATGACCAATTAAAGCTTGTCTGTCAAAGCATGGAGGTGTGGCTTCAGATCACCCTGCTTTTCCACACTGTAAAAGTGAGGTTGGGCTTCATTAGTACGCAGAGAGGAGATGGCACCATTGCCCAAGAACTCTACTATCATTATATAGTTATCATTTTTTAAGAATTCTATTATGAGAAGGATTTAGTTTGGGATTTTTTTTTTTTTATAATTTAACCACTTTGGGCAAAGTATGCTGCAAAATTGAAGCGACGATGCATAAAAAAGCTCAAGGAGACAACGGTCTGGGTAGGTTTTTAATCGTTTCAAAAGGATTGGCAGAACCCAGATGAAGTCCAAATAACTGATTTACACATGGTTATATTTTAAAACAAACTTATTTAAGAGTTTGCACATGCTTTACAAGAATACAAACATTTTTTTTCTTTTTGCTCCATCCATGTCTGACTCTAACGTTGAGTAATCTTTGAATGTAAATTGTCAAAATAAATATAAAATACTTAGTCATGAGTTTACATACACAAAGTAGACTGGCTTGAAACAGGTTGGTTGTCTACATGATGTTTTGGCATGAGGTTCCTGGAGAGAGTGTCATTAAAGTAAATCGTTTTCTGCACTTAGAGATGAAAACCAACACAGCAAGAGAACGCCACCGCTTCTAAATCACCCAGATGAGTTTTCAGCTGCACATGAGGACAAAGATCTTAATTTATCAAGACAAGTGCTGTACTCTGAAGAGATCCTCATTATATTTGGTAGAGAAGGTGAGAAGCCCACAGGCCTCAGAACATCATCCCAACCATGAAACATGGAGGTGGTAGCAGCATGTTTTAGGGCTGTTGTGCTGCAGGAGCAAAAAATGACGTCATGAGAAAGATTGTTAAAATGACATGTTGAAGCAAAATCTCAAAATGGCAGCCCAAAAGTTGGAGATGGGTGCAGATGGGTCTTCCAAATCAGCAGTTTATACAGCGCAGCTAAATGCAGCTGTTATTTCTGATTTCTCCAGCGAAATATCTGAAAATGGATGTTCCACCGTAACGTCTGCTGGAAAGCTCTGCAGGTATTTCAGAGGTGATCAACTGAAGGAGCTGGTAACCAGAGGTGGACAGAGTACTCGACCCCAGTACTTGAGTAAGAGTACAAATACTACTGGTCAAAATTTACTCTGTTACAAGTAAAAGTAGCTCAGTCAAAATATTACTCGAGTAAGAGTAGAAAAGTTGCTTTTAAAGGTACTTAAGTATCCAAAAGTATATGCTTTTAAATTTACTTTAAGTAAAAGTAAGAGTAAGAGTAGATTTCTTATTTTCCACATCAGTAAATTACTATATTTTTTCTAAATTAATTTAAGGGTCTTTTAACTCTTGTTTCTGAGAATTAACTCTTTGAAACCAGCTGCACTGATGTGCTGCTTTTAGAACCACAATGTTATATAAAACCTGCAGAAACACCAAAAACAAATCAAATGAATGGGATCATAAGAGGACAGCAGATGATGCAGAGTTTATTAACAATCATGAACTGAAACCAAATGAACCTGCACCATCCAACTAAGTCTGGATCCCCCTCAAAGACCACTGCTTTACAAAAAACTACATCTCTGCTTTCAATAACTCAATGTTGAAGTCACTTAACTTTACAGGAAGGACATGTACCAGTACAATATAGCAATATAGAGCATAACAAACTGTCTCCCCATGTCTGTCTTGTCTGTCTCCCAATGTCAGTCTGAGAGCGTGCACTGTGATAGGTCTCCTCCTTTGACAAAAACAGCTTGTGTCCAATAGGATTTTAGGGAAGAAGAAAAAAGAGCAGACCTGAAAGTAACGAGTACTTTTCAGCCTTCCTAGAAATTTACTCGAGTAAAAGTAGAAATATTTGTCTTGGAAATGTATTCAAGTAAGAGTAATAAGTACCAAAGAAATATAATACTCAAGTAAAGTACAAATCCTCTGGATATGTACTTAAGTACAGTACTCAAGTAAATTTACTCCATTACTGTCCACCACTGCTGGTAACCACAACCAACTCTAACTGACATACGGCGTGCATGTTCCAGTAGGTAGGGATGATCAAATGAAGCCTCTGTGGGCATCTCAACAGCGTCAGTAACTTCCTCAGGTCCCACCCTGACCTCAATCGTCAGTAAAGCTAAACCATCCACGTCTGACCCCATTCCAACCTGACGACTCTAAAATGTTTTCTCTATTATTGGTACACCAATATTAGATCAGACCAAGCTATCCCTATAATCAGGATATGTGCCACAGGCTTTTAAAGTCACAGTGATCAAAGCTTTCCTCAAATAAACCCTCTCTTGACCCAGACATTTTGGTGAACTATAGACTAATATCCAACCTCCCATTTATATCTAAAATTCTGGAAAAAGTAGTTGCAAGCCAGTATGGTGATTTGTATAGAAATTAATCATTTATTTTTCAGTCAGGGTTTAGAATGCGTCACAGCACAGAAACAGCACTGGTAAAAGTCCCTAACAACTTCCTTGTGGCCTCAGACAATGGATAAATGTCCAGCTCTGGTTGACCTCAATGCTGCTTTTGATACCATAGATCCCTGGTCTTCAATTCCGGTCCTCGTGGGCCGGTGTCCTGCACGTTTTAGATGTTGCCTTGCATCAACACACCTGATTCTAATTAATGGTCCTCATTAGCCTGTCGTCAAGCTCTGTACATCTCTGTTGATGACACAGCTCCTTGTATCACGGTGTGCTGAAGCAGAGAAACATCTAAAACGTGCAGGACACCGGCCCCCGACCGGAATTGAGGATCCCTGCCATACATCACAGCATTTTAATGCACAGGTTGCAGGGTGTCTAACTCCGCTCCGGGCCGCAGTCCTGCATGTCTTTAGATGTTTCTCTGCTTCAACACCGTCTGATACACATGACCGTGTCATAAGAGACTTGTGCAGACCTTGATAACAAGCTCATGGTGATCGGTAATTTGAATCAAGTGTATTGATGCAAGGAAACATGTAAAATGTTGAGGACAGCAGCCCTCAAGGACCAGAGTGTGACACCTGCAGTGGTGGACAGTAACGGAGTAAATGTACTTGAGTACTGTACTTAAGTACATATCCAGAGGATTTTTACTTCACTTGAGTATTAGATTTCTTTGGTACTTATTACTCTTACTTGAATACATTTCCAAGACAAATATTTTTACTTTTACTCGAGTAAATTTCTAGGAAGGCTGAAAAGTACTCGTTACTTTCAGGTCTGCTCTTTTTTCTTCTTCCCTAAAATCCTATTGGACACAAGCTGTTTTTGTCAAAGGAGGAGACCTATCACAGTGCACGCTCTCCACTGGGATGTACGTAAAGCGGAAATACGTCAAGCCTCCTCAAAAACGATACCACCAAAGTAGCCTGCGTTTTTCAAGACAGAGCCGCAACAAGTCAAGACAGAGCCGCAACAATGGCTACGCCTGCGCCAGGAGAAGAAAGACAATCCGCTGAGTCGTCTGAGTCTGATAATGAGCCGGACTCGGAGCAGGGACTTTCACAAAATCCTTGGCCGTATCTTAACTCAATGTTTGAGTTCGACCGAGTAAAAAACGAGGGCACCGACAAACCTGCTTTCAACAACTCAACATCAAATTCTCAGACTCAAGAGTTAAAAGATCCTTAAATTAATTTAGAAAAAATATATTAATTTACTGATGTGAAAAATAAGAAATTTACTCTTACTCTTACTTTTACCTAAAGTAAATTTAAAAGCATTTACTTTTGGATACTTAAGTACCTTTAAAAGCAAGTACTTTTCTACTCTTACTCGAGTAATATTTTGACTGAGCTACTTTTACTTGTAGGCTAACGGAGTAAATTTTGACCAGTAGTATTTGTACTCCTACTCAAGTACTGGGGTCGAGTACCTCTGGGTTAGATCATGTTATTGGGATTAAAGGGATAGCAATAGACCTGGTCAGAAAGATGAGGTTTTTTCTGCACAGACACAAGTCTGCAAAAGTGTCCCACAGGAATCAGTGCTAGCGCCAATTCTGTTAAGTCTATACATGCAACTCTTGGTAAAAATTATCCAAAACCACGGCTTTGTCATTGCTATTCCAATGATACGTAGCGGTATGTATCTATGATGCCATATGAAACAGAACTTCAAGCGCGTCTTCAGGATATTAAGGCCCGGATGTCCTCAAACTTTTTACCCCTGCCTCTCACGTGTAATGAGCTGGGCTAGGCTAGCAGACTCCGCTAACCCTGTGAAGGATAAAGCGGGTATAGAAATTGGATTGATGGATGAACCTTCTCCTCCTTAGCGGTTGCTATGGGTAACAAGGCCAATTCTCATCAAGTTCCTAAGGTGTTTTTGTTCCCAAAAACACCTTAGGAGTTTGTGCTGACCTCTTGTACAACGGTGAAAAACCTTGTAGTTATTTTTGATCAGGATTTGTAATTTAAACAGGTTTGTAAGACAGCCTTTGGTGATGCTGAAAAATAAATTCACATGTTTGTCACTTCTAGACTTTATTACTGTAAAATATTATAAGAAGCCTGCAGGGAGGGGGCGGGGCCTGCTGTTGGGGGGTTTCCTCCTGTCCCTCTTCTGGTCCTCCATGGGGCAGCTGGTGGCCTGGGTTCAGGTTTCTTCCTTGTCGGCTTCTGGTCTCTCAGGCATGGTTGTGCTCTTTATCCTCCAATATAGTTACAGTTCAGGTAAAGCCTTGTCACTTTGCACACACACAGTTACACAGACATACACACCTGCTCACTCACCTACATACTCACCCCACCGTTTTGGGGACAGATAATCGCAGTAGCCTAATCTTGATGTAGGTTTAGAGACCTGGAATGGTTGCTGTTTGTGTCTCTGCCTGTTCCCGTTTCTGTTTGTTTGTTTTCTCCCTTGCTAATTCCAAAGACTTGTGTGCCGGTAGTGTGTTTTCCTGTGTTTCTCTCATTTCAGACTTGCAGCGGATGTAGGGTTGCCACCTTTCAGAAATAGAAATAAGGGACGCCCTGATTTCAGCAGCGCAGGAGCCAAAAAAAAGCCCCAAAACTTCTAAACTGAATAAAAATGTGTTTATTTTATATGAAAAAACAAAATGCTTTGATTTAAAGTTTAAAGTGCTTTAATAGCATTGAATTTTCATGACTGTACAGACAGACAACCATACCAGTAACTGAAATAGCCTCCTATGCTACTGTATGTCCACATCAGCCCAAATGTATAATATAGCCTACAGGTGAAGAATATGGTGTAAAAGTTAATTTATTTCAATAATTCAACTAGAATATGGTGTAAAAGTTAATTTATTTCAATAATTCAACTAGAATATGGTGTAAAAGTTAATTTATTTCAATAATTCAACTAGAATATGGTGTAATAGTTAATTTATTTCAATAATCAAACTAGAATATGGTGTAAAAGTTAACTTATTTCAATAATTCAACTAGAATATGGTGTCAAAGTTAACTTATTTCAATAATTCAACTAGAATATGGTGTAAAAGTTAATTTATTTCAATAATTCAACTAGAATATGGTGTCAAAGTTAATGAAAATACGGTACAAATCGTGTCCCGTATTAGTTCAATACGGGACGCAACATTTTTTTCTCAAATAAAGGACAATTCCGTATTTTACAGGACGGGTGGCAACCCTAAGCGGATGCCCCCCCCCCCCCCCCCCCCCCCCCCTCATATATATGTTTAAAAAAAAAAAAAGCTCCATACAATGATGAGAAAACTGGCCTGTTATTGCTGGTACCTCTGAGTAATAAAAAAGAAAAATTGTAAGAAGGTTTTAGACTAGACGGGATGTACCCAAAAAGTGAATGTAAGGAGCATTTATGGGTACAAGTCGGGAACCGGCCTACTTTACATATTTCAAGGGTGCTGAATCCAAAAGAAACTTAATTTCCTCATCTTGATTGCCTACTTACAAAAAAAATAGGAGGAAATGGTCCAATAACTGTGCAAGATGGGCAATTTGGCGGCCATTTTAATATGCAAATTAGAAGGTAAAAAACTCAAAATTTCACTCGGGTACCGGTTTTATTGGACTCAGCACTAGGGTTGCCACCTTTCAGAAATAGAAATAAGGAACGCCCCGATTTCAGCAGCGCAGGAGCCAAAAAAAAGCCCCAAAACTTCTAAACTGCATAAAAATGTGTTTATTTTATATGAAAAAATGTGTTCTTTAATAGAATTGAACTTGCATGACTGTACAGACAGCCAACCATATAGCAGCTGAAATAGCCTCCTATGCTCTGTATGTCCACATCAGCCAAGGTGTAGAATATTGCTTCAGGTGAAGAATATGGTGTAAAAGTTAACTTATTTCAATAATTCAACTAGAATTTGGTGTAAAAGTTAATTTATTTCAATAATTCAACTAGAATATGGTGTAAAAGGTTAATTTATTTCAATAATTCAACCAGAATATGGTGTAAAAGTAAATTTATTTCAATTATTCAACTAGAATATGGTGTAAAAGTTACTTATTTCAATAATTCAACTAGAATTTGGTGTAAAGGTTAATTTATTACAATAATTAAACTAGAATATGGTGTAAAGGTTAATTTATTTCAATAATTCAACTAGAATTTGGTGTAAAGGTTAATTTATTTCAACAATTCAACTAGAATTTGGTGTAAAGGTTAATTTATTTCAATAATTCAACTAGAATAGCCTATGGTGTAAAAGTTAATGAAAATACGGTACAAATCGCGTCCCGTATTAGTTCAATACGGGACGCAACATTTTTTTCTCAAATAAAGGACAATTCCGTATTTTACGGTACGGGTGGCAACCCTAGGGCAGGGGCTTATTTACTCCAAACACAGTTCCTTTACTTTGCTGCTAGATGCTCATTGACCGTTAAACCTTCAGAGAACCACAGGTCAAAAAGGTCCTATCTTTGTCCATTTATGAACCATTTTACCTTCGACTAACCAGAAGGGGGTAGTGCTGTCAAATGGAAATGAGCTCGGCTGCCTGATTAAAACTCAACTAAAGAAAGAAAATGCTATTACATTGTGACTTTTGAATACAGTTAAACCTTTGTATTTTTTTTCCTTCTTTTTATTATTTGACCTGTATTACAGCTTTAAGTCCTGTTGATATGATACCATAGTAACCATGGTAACAAATTATGATAAAAAGTAATTTACTGTAAATAATAAACTAGTAATGCAAGTACAAGCTAAGTGTTGGCTTGTGAGATGAGAAAGACGAATATAAAAGTGATAAAAGTTGACCACAAAAAAAAGTAAAGGTTTGTGGCTTCTTTAAAAATGCTAATTACGTTTTTGTCAGGGATTTATCGTGACGTCACATCCTGAGAAGCGCTCGACTCCTACTTTTTTGTCGGGACCAGGGAGCAGCGGAGCTGGAATAAAAGACAAGAAACGAAAAGAAAACACAGCCTAGTAACAACTCATGGAAATCTACGAGGTCTCCGTTTAACTGCCTACGATGCAAGCGGGCGTGCTCTCGCCGTGAGTTCCCTGGAGGAGGTTTTTTGGTGAGTATCCCATCACCCAGACGTCCCCGCACTCACAAGTGGTCATGCAGCAAGTGTGAGCGTCGAAGCCGGCGTCGTTCGTTTAGCGGTGCGGGAGTCGCTCGGGCGGGCGGGGTCGCGCCCGTGCGGTCACCCCGCCCGGTTAACGGTTAACCTGCGCGATATTCCGAGCGCACACCTGTTGCTTCTGCTGTGCACCAGGTACTCAGGGCCGCGGCGGAGCTGGGATTAACTTGTTTTTAACGCTGTCGTTTGAATCTAAAGGTTTTACGCATGGATGTGAGATATAGTTCAGAGTTGTGTCTGGAAAGCACAGTCCCTACTCGCCTTGCTGACTGAAACCACAAATGGCAAGTTGAAACATCTTTATTAAAGCCTGAATTGTGGTTCTGCGTTAAATCGACGCAGAGATTACGCCGTAGGGTTACGGCGTACCTACGGCGTAGGCTCTGCGTCGGTGTAACGCGGAACCATAAATCAGCCTTAAGGGGGGATCATAGCGTCTTCAGAGGGAGCCGCTCTGTAAACTCTCCCCGAGCTGCTTGTAGCCATTAATAGTTTAATTTAGTTTATTTTCGGTCATGAGATCACAAAAAAAGAATAAAAATAAGACAAACATCAAAATGGCTTTTACAAAATTAAAAATAAAATAAAATGACAACAAGGAAACGAATATACTGTTCAAAGAAAACATTACAAAAAAGTTTCCAATATACAAATAACATCTAGACCGAAAAAGGTTTAGGCTGAAGCAAAGCTTATTCATTGCCTACCCTCAAAAGGATTATTTAAAGTAAAAGTAAGAGATAAGACTGCCAGTAAAGCAAATTGCTTCCATGGGGATAACAAAGATTCCTCAAGAAATAAGAAAGAGAGAAAAAAAAAGGTGCATGATAATCAAATCTTTAATAATCAAATCAAATCACCAATTAAATGAATACCTAAATCAACATAGTAAGCATCAGCACTCATTACTTTGGTATAGAGAAATCATCTTTCTTTTCAATGTTTTTTTTAAATAAGGTTAAGGTTTTACTTCTACGCACATTAACAAATTTATACTTGTGTATTTTCGTGAATAAGTAACATAACTCAGTACAGTAATGTACTCTGTTTGACTTTGTAAGTTAGCACTCAGATAGCAATGGTCAACCATGTTTCGTCACTCAGTGATTAAAAGTCAAAGACAATATCAAATATATTAAGAGCAGGTGGCTTATTTGGCTTCATAATAGATGAACGAAGCTGTAATTTCTGCTTTCCCATGTGAATGTGTACATCTATGGATTAACATTAAGGCCCTGTTTACGCGGGGCAAAAACGGAGGCGTTTTCATGCGTTTTGGCCGTTCGTTTACACGAAAACGGAGGTCAAAGCCCCCAAAAACGATCATTTCTGAAAACTCTGGCCAAAGTGGAGATTTTCAAAAACTCCGTTTTCACGTTTGCGTCTAAACAAAGGAAAACGGAGGAAAACGGAGATTTACGTCACATTATGCGACAGAAACGTCCCCAGCAGCGTCATGAGTGCGACCTGTGTTTACAATTTGTTTGGCCCCCGTCAATATTTTATTTTACCTGTTTTAAATTCTCTCAGACTCTCGTTCCGTCTTGGAAGTAAAGCCTGAATTATGGTCCTGCGTTAAATCGACGCAGAGCCTACGGCGTAGAGTACGCAGCGATGCGCGCCGTACGGTGTGCGTCGCCGCGTACCCTACGCCGTAGGTTCTGCGTCGATTTAACGCGGGACCATAAATCAGCCTTAACTGGAAGTTACACGTGTCATTTGTTGATGTTTTTCCAGGATTCTGATTGGCTGGCATGACGTTAACAGCGTTTTCATGTGGGTCCGTATAAACGAGGATATTTTTGAAAACGTAGAGGGGAAAATATCCGTTTTTGTAAATACCCGGCTACGTGTAAACGTGGCCTAACAATACTGCTTGGATTGAACCAGTTGTCTGTCTTAATTTTCCATAAAATGTGACAGTAATGTCACAGTAATAGGCACACAGTGTTGTTAAGCTGAGGACATGCAAGTCATTATCATTGCCTGTGTCTTTATTGAATATGCTCATTATGTTCTCAGTGTTGGAGGAAAAATTGCTCAATCTAGACAATATGCTTCAGCTGAATCTCATTGTTTTATCTTTTATTGTAACTTGGTCTGAGACTACGTCATTTTCAGATTTGGCTGCTTGCTGCTCTGATTTGCTTTCACGTAATCAGTAGTTTTATGCCACATTCACACAGAGATTGTGGCATAAAGATACATTGGAGAACCTTTATCCACACGTTCATTCGCAGTGATCCTAGGAAGATGAAATACTCCCTCCCCAGTGTGTGCTTTCACGAAGCATCATAGCATTTCACAATCTGAAGATGTCCCTTCCTCTGCTTCGTGGTTCACAGTAGGAATGGGTGATATTTTACCGTTCACGATAAACCGTCAAAAAAATTCCTCACGGTAAGAATTTGTCATCTCGTGGTAAAAACGATAAATTCCCGTTGATGATGTTTTTGTGTAAAGCTGATTTTATGAAGGAAGGGAGAAAACAAGGAAAGGAGGAAGGATGGGAGAAAAGAGGAAGGGAAGAAGGAAGGAGAGAGCAGGAGGAAAGAAGGAAGGAAGGGAAAAAAGAAGGAAGGAAGGGAGGGAGGGAGGGAGAAAAGGAAAGAAGGAAGGAAGGAAGGAAGGAAGGAAGGAAAGGGGAGAAGGAAGGGAGAAAACAAGGAAAGGAGGAAGGATGGGAGAAAAGAGGAAGGGAAGAAGGAAGGAGAGAGCAGGAGGAAAGAAGGAAGGAAGGGAAAAAAGAAGAAAGAAAGAAAAAAAAAAGGATAAATTCCTGTTGACGTTTTTGTGTAACAAACATGGCGGATCTGAGAGCGACATAGATTTATAGTTACAAAGGTGGAGTTGAATTGGTATTTTTTTTATCGTCATTTTTATTGTTATCGGGATAAATGCCAGAAATTATCGTGATACATTTTTTAGTCCATACCGCCCATCCCTAGTTCACAGTCAGCAAAAAGTATTTAATATCTCTGGTCACTGGCGGCATTATTCAGTCAGTGCTAAATAAAATACTTAAAAAACAACACACCAATAAAAAGCAACCGTTCTATGTGGTTGTTCCTGGGGGAGGCACAGAGTAATGCTGACTTCAGTTTCTGTGTCCCTGCTGGTGTTTGGGGAGCAACCGTGTCTGGAGGAGTGAGATAACAGCCTGGCTCCTGGAGGCTCCTCCATGTCCCTCAGAAAAGCTGCAGGTTCACCCACGACCAAGAGCCCCAGGTTGAGTGACGGCATTTGTAATATGGGGAGTAGGAATGGGCGATATTTTACCGTTCACGATAAACCGTCAAAAAAATTCCCCACGGTAAGAATTTGTCATCTCACGGTAAAAACGATAAATTCCCGTTGATGACGTTTTTGTGTAAAAGCTGATTTATGGTTCTGTGTTAAATCCACGCACAACGTGAAGGAAGGAAGGAAGGAAGGAAGGAAGGAAGGAAGGAAGGAAGGAAGGAAGGAAGGAAGGAAGGAAGGAAGGAAGGAAGGAAGGAAGGAAGGAAGGAAGGAAGGAAGGAAGGAAGGAAGGAAGGAAGGAAGGAAGGAAGGAAGGAAGGAAGGAAGGAAGGAAGGAAGGAAGGAAGGAAGGAAGGAAGGAAGGAAGGAAGGAAGGAAGGAAGGAAGGAAGGAAGGAAGGAAGGAAGGAAGGAAGGAAGGAAGGAAGGAAGGAAGGAAATGAGCCTGAAAGAAAGAAAGAAAGAAAGAAAGAAATGAGCCTGAAAGAAAGAAAGAAAGAAAGAAAGAAATGAGCCTGAAAGAAAGAAAGAAAGAAAGAAAGAAATGAGCCTGAAAGAAAGAAAGAAAGAAATGAGCCTGAAAGAAAGAAAGAAAGAAAGAAATGAGCCTGAAAGAAAGAAAGAAATGAGCCTGAAAGAAAGAAAGAAATGAGCCTGAAAGAAAGAAAGAAAGAAAGAAAGAAAGAAAGATAAATTCCCGTTGATACGTGTTTGTGTAACACACATGGCGGATCTGAGTCATTACAGTTTTGCAGTACAGGTGTAACTCATTTAATTGGTTTTTATTAATTCAATTGGTGTAGTTTAGTAGCATTTACCGGTAGTATTCTTTTAGAGCAGTGATTTGGCTCCAAAGACTGAATGTGGTGATAGATTTATAGTTAAAAAGATGGAGTTGAATTGGTATTTTTTTTTATCGTTATCGGGATAAATGCCAGAAATTATCGTGATACATTTTTTAGTCCATACCGCCCATCCCTAATGGGGAGTCTAGCTGTTCTCTAAATCGTTACACTGTTCCAGCTCCTGTCCCATTCTCACAGCCAGCTAGAATAAAGGTACTACCGAGGGGGAAGGAACTGGCTGTGTGAATGCGGCTTTAAAATCATAGCCTTGTTTCCAGTATGTGAGGGTCACACACACTACAAGAACTGAGAGTGGCCAGGTCACCAAGCCACATCTGATGAACAAAACACATAAGGCATAGCTGAGTGCGGTACACTGTTGATTATTTTGAAATGGTCAGAGGGAGGAAAAGAAGCAGTGCAAGCTGTTTGTGCAATGATTTGTTTAGAAAACACATTGAAAATAGGAGACAGAACACGGGTAAAGGAATGTGTTAGCAAAGAGTGGAGATTGCGCTTTACAGTTGATTGTGAGTATACAAAAAAACAACCCAAAATCTTTTCGAATGGGGCAAAAGTAGCTGCTTACTTGTGTTGTGTTGTGGAATGGGTGCAAGACAGCTTTGAAGAAGTTTCGCAAATTTTTACAAAACAAAATAGTTTTACCTCTGTTGTGGGTGGGTTTCCTCAAATGAACGCAATTGTCTGGACATGAACAGACAATAATTTCTTTGCCTTTTGTCAATTCACAAAATAATCGTAATCGAAAATCGGATTTTGAGAGAAAAAAATCGAGATTTTATTTTTGGGCAAAATCGAACAGCCCTAGTTCACACATTAATGCAACTTGTATAAGTGTTCCACTATAAATCAGATTTCATTGACCCATCATTAAAGAAGGCTAACCTGCAGCAAAGTTAAAGGGGAGATGTTCTGCTTTTCTTTATCTTTTCAAAAGTTGATACAACTTCCTGTGACATTAATGAAAACAGATATGTTTCAGTTGGAAAAAACAAAACATAGATAATGATTGGGGGAAAGAGCACCCTTTTCACTAGTGTTTTTTAAAGCTCTGATAGCAGCTGGGTTAAGAAGGTGGCCGTTTAAAATGTTTTGAAACTGAAAAGCTGCCTGTCTGGAACTCTTCAGACCTGTTGGTTAATTTCAGCCCCAAATTCAGCCTCACTCAACTTGATCAGTTGCTGTCCCCCGCTCATTTCATTGTATGAGTTAGTGAAGACGCATCAGCTCTGTCACTCACTTGTTCAAGCAGCTTGGTTTGGTTGTTTACAGTTGAGTCTGTTATGTTCTCATCATGAGACTGATGAATTAAGTTTATGTGCTGTGGGAAGTTTACACCATGCATTTCCATTAAACTACTTCTCTCTCTTCATCACAGAAATACATGCCATTTAATTCTAGGGGTGTAACGATACACTAATCTCACGATACGATACACGATATTGAGGTCACGATAACGATACGATACGATATAGCAGTATTTTTTTAACAACCTTGAATGAGGTAGTCATGAGGAAATTGTCTTTTATTTGAAAGACACAAAATACAAAATAATGCTGTGCGTTTGCCCTATTGTTACAGTTTGTAATGCTTTATAACTGTTTAAGTTTTAAAGAGAAAGCCAGGCCAACCATTTTCCACAAACTGAACTAAAAGTAAATGTCAGGTTTGCATTATGCATCTTCAGTTTCATACAAGTACAAATATTTTGCCACAAACTGAATAGTTTCTCTCATGTATGACTTGACTTTTTTCTTTTCCAGAAATTTAACAACTAAAATTAAATAAATAAATACAAGTAAATAAATACATACAATTTTACATCATAAAAAATATTGATTCATGCTCACCTTATAAGTGTAAGAGGAGATTTATTTTTGTTAAGAAGCTTATTTTGTTAATTCAGGGTTCATTATTTTATAAATATATTCTTTATATTCTGTAAATCAGGGACTATAATGACACTAGTCAGTTTATCTGTAGTTGTTAATATGTTTTAGATTGGGCGGAGTGATACAGCACTAGGTGCTGTGTTGATGTTCTAAAATCCTACGCTGTTGAGCGGACATTGAAGTACACTGGAACTCAGCAGAAGTTGTCCCCGTGTTTATCCTACTCACGACCCCAAAAAGGTTTAATTTAATAAGGTAAGGCTTAACTCTACACCAGACTTACATTAGTAAAAGTTCAGAGCTCAAAACTGGACCACAAAACGGGACTAGTTTCTTCTGAGCGGAGTAAGATTTTGGTCCGCGCGGTCCGGCCGCGGTCCGGTCGGATGTGCGTTACTAGTCAACACAATAGATTAATATTAATAACCCAATACCGCGATACAGTTTGTCACCTCCACGACACGTATTGTGACGTTTTTGTATCGCGAAATTTCGTGGCACCATATATTGTTACACCCCTATTTAATTCTCAGGTAATTTTGAACAGCAAATGAGCCTCAACTAGTCCTTTGCAGGGTCACCAGCTGATAACATCAACCCAGAGGCTCATGTCATAAAAGTTGTTTCCTGTTTTGAAAGTGATAGAAAGCGAAGACACAACTCCTCCTGATATTGCCACAAGTATGACACCTTGTTTAAGTCTTATTATCAAGATAATTTTTATTTTATGCTGAGTATGTGCAAGAGAAGCAGAGCTGGAGGACACGGAAGTGGTCAGTGTTACTTGCTGGTGGGTGGAGATGGAGTTGGGGTCAGATTAGCCTCTTCAAACATCCTCATTCAAATAGGACCGGGCATTATCACCCTAAATCACTATCATGATTATTTGGACATTTTGCCATGATGACAAGTAATAAGCGATTTATTGCACTCCTGTTTTATTTTTTGCCTTCATACTGTTTTTGTTGTAAATCTGGCCATCCATTAAAACTGGGATACGTAGCTTCTGTTTGGGATTTTAAAATAAGTCTGGGGAAACGCACACAGATTTACTATTTATTAGTTTTGTCCTGATCGATCGGCCGCCCGATCACGGCATTTTCAAAACATCGGTATCGGACAAAAAAGTATCGGGATATACCTAGTTATAGGGCTGCACGATTCTGGACAAAATGAGAATCACAATTTTTTTGCTTAGAATTGAGATCACGATTCTCTCACGATTTTTTTCCAATATAAAATTTATTGCACTTATTACTTTAACTTTGCAACAGCTGAACAAAAATATAATAACAATAAACATCTCTTGTCTTCTTTACACAAACCTTTGAATAATTTAAACAATAATAACAATTTTGAACAATATTTGTTCCTCCCTGAGTTGAACACCCTTTCAGAAAGGGGACTTGTAACAGATCCTGTAGTTCTGAGGCAACAAATTATTCCTCTGGCTGCTTTTTGCTGTAACAGCTGACATTGAACATAAAAACAATAAACATCTCTCTTGTCTTTAAATAATTTTAACCACAACAATTTTAACAATATTTATGTGCAATATGTGTCAGGTGATGAGAAAGGTTCTCCAAATGTAATCCACAATCATTAACAAAATATAACAAACATGACAACATGATAGTTGACCATGACAGGACTACAACAACCTAGAACATAGGCCTAGTCCTTTTTTTATGCAGCCATCTTTAAAAAAAAAAAAAAAAAAAAAATTATTATTTATTTTTTTTAAACCGTCGTCATTTGGAAATGAGATCGCGTTTAAGCATGAATCGAGATCGCGATTTTTTTTTTTTAACGATTAATCGTGCAGCCCTACCTAGTTATTAATGTTTTTAATATATATTAAATCGTTTCATATATCGTTGCATTTAATGTCACTTCCGGCCGACGAAGTAAGCGAAACTAACATGGTTTACATGTTTGAATTGTGAAATTTTATATATATTCATGTTGCATTAAGCTGCTGCTATTCATTTCATGCCATTCAGAATGTTGCACTAAGGTGAAGCCAAAAAGTATTTAAATTTTCTTGTGTTTGTGAGTTTGTCTGGATGTCATTTAACTACCGCTTTTGAAGTTAAATGTATTTATTTTTGTTATAGCACTATTGTGCACTTTTTGTTTTAGTTTACAATTTCATGTTTTTTACATTTTGTGGCACCAGTGCTGATAAGCTTTGTTGAAATATATGTCCATGTTGTTCTCCAATGGACAATAAAAGAAACATGGGATCATTTGAGTTTTAATTCATTGCCAAAATGTATCTAATCGGGAAAAAGTATCGGAAATGTATCGGGAGCCAAAAAAAGTGATCGGATCGGGAAAAATCGGGATCGGCAGATACTCAAACTCAAGTGATCGGGATCGGATCGGGAGTTAAAAAATCCTGATCGGGACAACCCTACTATTTATTCCATATGTAAAACATTTAGCTGGTGTCTGACTCCGCCTCTCTTACCTTGGTCTTATTCTGTAATGAGATTGTGCCGAAACAGATTGACTGTGCTTCCTTCAGTCGCTGAAACTTTTCACAATGTTACCGTTTATATTTCACACGTCTTTCTTCAGCTTCAGAAAAGCCAAAATGACAAACACTGCCTTTTACTGTGGTGGAAACTGTTGGAGTTGCTCATTTGTGTCTGTGTTCCAGTTCTCTTCCATGTTGTGGACTGGTCAGGCGGAGTCATGTGACTACACATGCAGTAGTATGTTTTGAAGGGAATAGTACATAAACACACTCACACAGTTGGGAAAGTAATAACAGATTTAATGAAAGAATTAAATAATTCAAAAATCATTTATTTAATTAATTTCCCAGCCAGGAATCCAAGTCATTTTATGGCCTATAGAGCAAATTTCTAGGGATTATTAACAGTTCTAGTTGGATTATATAAACATTTGATGTTTCACATCATATTAATGCAAAAATAAAGAAAATTGGATAATTTTGAGTACTTTGTTTATAATGTTTAAGTTATACAAATTGAAACTCGTCTTTCATCATTTCCAGGTTTGGTGCTGTCTGCCATCATGTTGAGTTTCCTTCGCAGGACGTTGGGGCGGCGCTCCATCCGCAAACATGCAGAAAAGAGCCGCCTGCGAGAGGCCCAGCGGGCCGTAACACACATCCCTGCAGCTGGAGAGGCAAAGTCTGTCATCACCTGCCGTGTTTCCTTACTGGATGGGACGGATGTCAGTGTTGACCTTCCGGTAAGGAGGATTTCTGAGCCTGCACTCACTCTCCAAGATGGATAGTAGGGCTTGCATGTGTTGGGCTCCTATATGGAGAGGAAAGAAATGATCTCAAACCCGTAGACTTTCATGTAATGGACGTCTGTCAGGACAAGGAATATTTAGGGGTGGGACATGATTTAGATTCTTGAGACAACTTGAGATTTTTCAAGTAAAACTGTTTTTTGTTTAACAATCAGTTTAAAGGCATTCTCAATTCTTTTCAAAAGAGCACTAATTTCAGGATCAAATTAAATTGGCTATGTGCAAAGGAAGCAGAAATGACAGGAAGTTCAATTCCATTCAAAAGTCTTTATTTTGGACATGACAGTAGTGTAAGTAACAGACATGCTTGAAAATACTTAAAGGGGACCTATTATGAAACGTTTTTTCTTGCTTTAACATATATAAAGTGGTCTCCCCTCAGCCTGGCAACTCAGAGAAGGAGGAAAGCAACCAAATTCTGCAGTGTCTGTACAGCCGCCCAGATGATCCTACCAGTGTCATGTGGCCATTTTCATTACGTAACCAAAATGCAAACCGCGTCCACAACAATAAAACCGTGTAACTGCATGAGAGCGTCCGACTATCGCATCGCACTGCGTGACATCGGACGCTCTCTGTCCATCTCCCTCCAGCAGCTGCCACTTTATTGAGGTTTTTGTAGTGAAATGAGGAGGAATCATAGAGATAACTTCTCATTTCAACTAACTGGATCAGCCGTTCCTCATCCATGACTGTTTCCTACAGCACTTTCAACCGGCTTTCAACGTGAGCGACAGGAAGAAAATAGAAGCAGGGCGTCCGACAAATGTTCAGCTCAAAGCGGCGCTGCGGCCAGTTAGGACAATCAAATAGAAAATAAAGCAATGGAATTGATTTTGTCACTGACGCTCGCTCGCATTGCATAAAGCCTGAATTATGGTTCCGCATTTTATCGACGCAGAGCCTACGCCGTAGGGTACGGCGTAGCCTACGGTGCACGTCGCCGCGTACCCTACGCCGTAGGCTCTGCGTTGTTGTAACGCAGAAGCATAAATCAGCCTTAACTCCGTTTCTCGTAGCGGTGTATCGCGTCAGGCAGCCAATCAGCACAGTGCCTCATTATCATAGAAAACTTACAAAAGCACTTTTACTTCATGTTTGTACCTTGTTTAGTTAAAAAGATATACTGAAAAATAGATTTCAGCCTTGCAGTTTCTCAATTTTGAGGCATTTTGGAAGATTTTTGAGCTTCATATACAGCAGATTTGGATTCAGCACCCCTTAATACCCCTAGAAATGTTGACCCTGTCTATACAGGGTCCGTTGGTTGTGGGGTTGGAGTCAGACGTTTGAGTCAGGAGGCGGAAATCAGCGAAGGAGCGACTCGCGGCTTCTTGTTCATTTTATTCCACCAGCAATGGCAGTGCAAAAGTCTGTTTGGTGATCCAACTCTGAGGTGCAGATGTTCATAAACCTGGTGGCGGAGGAGAGAATTAAAAAGGGATCTAGACGGGCGATGAGGGACGACCAGACACACAATCAAATACGCAGAGGTGGAAAAAGTACAAAAATATTGTACTTAAGTAAAAGTACAAATTTTCTGCTTGAAAATTACTTAAGTAAAAGTAAAAAGTACCCATTAAGAAAATTACTTAAGTAAAAGTATAAAAGTACCTCAACTTAAATATAATAAAGTACCAAAAGTACATGGTGTAAAATGTACTTAAGTACAAAAGTACAAAGTACAAAGTACAAAATTCAAAGTACAAAATTATTTTCAAAAGGATTGCAAAGAAATGAAGATCCAAGAATTTGCTTACAACTCTAAATAATGGTGATATTATTCTGACCCCTTTAGCGTTTGTTTCCATTACCATTTTAATTTCTCCCTTTGCTCATCACTGCTGCTGTTCCCCATTGGCCCCGCTGACAGGTGCACCCCCAGCCTGTAGTATGCAGTGACAACATTAAGCAACCCCAGCTGATAAAGGATGAGACTTTTGAACTTTTAAATGCCAAAACCACCTTAGAAGTGGTGGAATCAAAGAATGGTGCGCATGGACACGCGTCGGCTGCCGCTCAAGGCTGATTTATGGTTCCGCGTTACACCAACGCAGGGCCCGTACCCTATGGCGAGGATCTGCGTCGATTTAACGCGGAACCATAAATCAGGCTTCAGTCCTCATCGGTACTCGACGCGACGGCGGTTCCTCCGGCCTTCCGGCCCACCTCTGCGGCGCAACTCTCCCGGGAGCTGCGGCTCCTTCTCGGTATATTCACGCGCCCCCCTTCCTTCCCGTCAGCCTAATGGTTCCGCGTTAAATCGACGCACACCTTACGCCGTAGGCTACGGCGTATGGTGTGCGTCGCTGCGTACCCTACGCCGTAGCTCTGCGCCGGTGTAACGCGGAACCATAAATCAGCCCCCGCTGTGCTGTTCTTTAATTTGTAGCGAGTAACGACGTGTCCAATTTTAAATATAGCGGATTAAAAGTATGATTTTTTTCCTTGAAAATGTAACAAAGTAAAAGGACAGAAAAATGAAAGTATCAATAAAAGTACAAATTCTCAAAAATCTTACTTAAGTACAATAACGAAGTACTTGTACTTCGTTACTTTACACCACTGCAAATACGTCACAGCAGCTTCGCTCCAACCCGCCTACTTCACATCTGGGTATTGAAAAGAAACGAGGGCAAGTCGAGCTGAGTCGGACTGAGTAGGTACTAGTGTAAAAGCGCCAGAAGATCTACGAGCTACGGTACTCAGCCTCGGAGCCGAGGACGCCATAAACCGGCCGTATGTCCAGAACCACAAAGGATGGTCAATTGTTTCAAAAATGACAAGCCGGGGCCAAAATAATGCTCATCCAGATGTTCATCCATCCCCATTTTTAAAATGACACCTGTCTGATAAATCCTGCTGATGGAGGCACAATATGTCATTCTACGCGCGCACATCCTACGTTTTGTTTTGCAGATAACGTCTCTCGACTCGCCTTCCCTCATCTCAACTTGCCTTTAGGCCCGAGTTGACAAATGACACGCCTTGCGTTTACATTGCCAAGGCGCGTTAAACACGCTTCCATCATCCACAATTCCAAAATTTTGAAATTATAGGATTAGTATTGTATAGTATGCAGTATGTCTGCAAGTGCTGTGTGGACGAGACATGTCTGAAACTTTATGAACTAGGCTAAACTTTGGTTTTGGTTTTGGTCTTGTTTATTATTTTAGTTGTATTTCATAAGCTTGTTTTGCTCATGGAACATGGCCAGTTCTGGGTAATGTTCCTTATAGTCACGCCCACCATACCCATCGATACTAGTTACACCAACCAATATCTCAAGTCTAGACATGTGAAAGAAAGGGAAGCGTTTACGTGTAATCTTAAGAGAAATAGCCATTAAAAAGATAGGAAATTGTGTTATATGGAAGTAAGTTGGATTTGATGAGGAAGATATGCAGCAGAAAAGGATGCAGTAAAAAACGTGTTGCAGTCACGAGAGGAGGCAACACCACAAACTATTACTATTTAAAGAATAGTTTAGGTAAAAAAAGTGGCACAGGGTAGAGTAGAATTAGTGATAATGTTTTTGCAAAGATGATGAAACAAATCATAATTTCTGAGCTTTTTGGGCCAGAAAAAAGGCGCTTCAAGGCCCAGGAAAAAACCCAGCTCTGTTATCCATTTCTTGGCTAGAGACATGCCAGTGTTGGTGTCAGTGTTGTAAAGCTGCATCCCATTATACCATAACCCCGACTGGGCATTTTAACCTATTTGATTCAAGTCGGTTCAGTTCAACAATACTTTATAAATCCTAGAATATAAAATTATCAAGTATTATAAGTCTATTGTATGATTTAATATAGGACAGGAATACACGTACTTCTAAAAAATGTGTGCTTCAAGTGCTGCAGGATCTGCCAGAACTCTGCCAGGGATGTTAAGCTCTACTTCTTTTGCAATTAAAGACATATTTTAAGATAAGACATCCTCAACTTTTTTCTTTTTGTAGCTGAATTTTAACTTTGTAAAAATGATGCAAGAGTATGACATACATGAGCTTGGATGTCTGTATAATAGTCAAAGCCCTGCTGTGTGGGTCTTCAGATTAAACAGGCAACGGATGTCAGTCTTTTTCTCCTTCTGGTCCTGTTGAATTCAGTGAAAGTTTGATTTTTGGGGGGGGAGTTATGTTGATCAGCTATTGTGATGTCCCCCTTAGTACTTAGGTCAGTCAAGTCTCACTAAAGCAGTTGAATCCAAAGTCGCATAAAAGGTGCGTTTCCATTAGCGGGAGCTCAGGGTAAACCGGCCAGACAGGAACCTCCAACAGGGCTGAGCCCCTCCTCAGCCCCTTCAGCTGGCCTATCTCCATTATACTGTAGCACCACACAAGAACCATTGACTGAACACACAATACAGCTTACCACGAGCCTGCAGCAAAAGAAGAAAAAAGTAAACAAGGCATGCTAATTGCATTTTTGTTGGCTTTTTTTTTTTAACCTGCACCGCCGTGATAGTTTATTTATTTTTTTTTCTTCTTCTTCTTCTTCCTCATAAAACATGTCTGTGAAACAGTTGGAAGCTGTCATTGCATTTTTGACGACAGTCATTCACTGGTGGGGACAGGTCAGGATGACGGGCAGACAAGTTAGCCCAGCTCCTATACTTTGATCTTTTACAGAGATGCCTTTGTTATGTGGGAGAGATCTCTGGAAAACATGTTTTAAAGGCGGCATGCTGAGCGTTTTTTCTCGTAGAATTGTAAGTGAACTCCACCAAGCGCACTGATGCAACGCCATACCACCACGGAGCCTGAAAACAATCTGGGGAGTCCTTTTTAGTTTTTTGCCTGGACTACAAATCGTCTGCTTCATCTGAAAAAGAGCTGATGACTGAGTACTGATTTGTCTTACCACAATACATGATTCCACTATATGCTGCCGCTGCCTCTGAGTCCAGAGATGTTGATGTTACCCCTGGAAAAGTGTATTCTTTATGGGATGGTTTAGTTTTTAAGTGGCATTCATGACTGTAAACCTGTATTGTAGTGCCAGACAGGTTTCCCAGCATAGTCCTTTACCTATGCGTTTATATCGGCTGTTAATGAATGATGGTTCTTAATGCAGTGAGGGATCAAAGAAATCACAGGAGTCCTACTAATGTCCTTGACCTTTACACTACTATTCCTCCAGATTCCTTTAATCGTTGAATGATGGGATGCACTGCAGGAGAAAATATGCAGATCCCTTCCAGTCTTTCTTTGAGGAACATTACTTTTAAACATTTCAATTATTGTTCCTCACATTTTTTTTTAAGTGATCTACTGCTCTCCAGATACAGTCTTAAGTGATTACTGCATTTGTACAAAATCACATTTCTAATGACTTGATATCACCTCGTTGAAATGACGGTAATTTTTATTTGGAAGAAAGGAATAGATTATTAGCAAGTGAAATTTAGTACATGGGACAAAACATGAAATATCCTGAACATACATATTTTCTGTAAATGACATAAAACCCAAATTAGATGTTAAAATGTCTGTATTTTGTTTTTTATACTGTCCCAATGTTTTCATATTTGGGGGTGTAATATCAGACGATTGCTATCAAGTAGACAGACAACAACATGAAAATAGAGCAGGTGTACTGTGTCAGTAGAACAGTTCTGTTAAGCCGTGCGTGCGTGCGTGCGTGCGTGCGTGCGTGCGTGCGTGCGTGCGTGCGTGCGTGCGTGCGTGCGTGCGCTGATCACCTGTAATTCCATGATCCTCTCAGGAAACACAATCACATCGCAGTATCACATGACATGTTTGACTCATCACTAAGCAATCATGTAGCAGGACTTTCTTCACCCCACCCTCTCCAGCTACTGTACCTTCTTTTGACTTCACTTTCATCCTTCTCATACAATATGGTTTAAAATTATTTTGTTTACTGTGTTATTCCCCTTATATTTTGGTCTGATGGCTCACTGTATCATTCATTGCTTCGTTACTTCTACTGAAGTTTAACTGTTTAGTGCTAATTTAATCTTTAATTGATTCAACAAAATGTAATTTAAATAATTAAATGAAATAAACTTACTTCCATGGAAAATGTAAATTATGAATCTTGTTTTTAGTTCCTAATGGAAATGCATCCCTGCAGTAATTGAGCACAACATTTCTTACAATGCAGAGTAAGACTGTTATGTGAGCCTTATCTCGCAAGTTGTATTGTGAGCCTGCCTACCATAAATGGTAGACCAGTATTATGATATAATGCAATTTTTATATATACATTTAAATATTTTACTTGATAATACTTTTTAAAAATGACTCTGAAATACAACTTCTTGGCCAAGACTTTGACGGATGTTCACAGGGTCAGTGTATTGCCTTTGATGCATTGCCTATGATAGTAGCAAATGCCTGTAACAGCACATTTAAGGTTTGTGTCTTCAAATATCTTAGTTTTTTTTACTTTATTGGGATTTGCATGCTTTGCTACATCCGTTGGTTTAATGGGCTTGTAAACTGCAATTGTTTAGATCATCAGTGAGACACTTGACAATGTTTCAGAGATGGAGCTTTGTGCTCACAAGCAGGCAGTAAGACTGCAAACGAGCAGACAATGCTGCAGGGATTATAACAGGACCATGGTTGCAGTGCAGGCACACACACATACACACAACAACACAATAAGTCCTTTGTACTCTCTCTCTCTCTCTCTCCATGGGCACTGAAGGGGTGCGGTATGTCTTGTTAGCTGTGCCAGCTAGCATGGGGCCAGCCCCCCCCGGCCCGGCCTGGAGCTCTTTGGATGAGAGCAAGTGTGTGTGTCTGTGTGTGTGTTGTGGTCTGCTGGATACATAAGGCCACCCATGGTCCAATGCTCAACTCATTCATCATTTTGTTTACTTAAGCCACCTCTCTGCCCACGCTGATGCAGAATGAATGGAAGTGCAATATTTGCATACATTCTAGTAGTGATACATATCCAGAGGAGTTGTTTTTTTTTTGGGACAGCAAAGGTGTTCATGCTTCTCAGCAATATTTGTGAAAAAGCAAACATAGCTGTGAAAATCAAAAGGAAAAGTTGGAGTAGTGATATCAATTCAGCTGTTGAGTGAACCAGTGTGTGTGTGTGTGTGTGTGTGTGTGTGTGTGTGTGTGTGTGTGTGTGTGTGTGTGTGTGTGTGTGTGTGTGTGTGTGTGTGTGTGTGTGTGTGTGTGTGTGTGTGTGTGTGTGTGTGTGTGTGTGTGTGTGTGTGTGTGTGTGTGTGTGTGTGTGTGTGTGTGTGAGTTGAGACGGAGAGAGACAGAGGGAGATTTTCCAGTCGCAGGCAGAACGCAGCACGGACTGGTACAGCCTCATCAAAGAGGGAAACACCTATTCAGTTTCCGAGAATGTGATGTTAATATTTTCTCACATCTTTCTTTAGAAATCCACACAGCACAAATGAAAGTGAGTGTACTGAAAGTAAAATGGGGTGATTAGTAGTAGTAGTAGTAGTGTTTATTTCGAATATGAATCATATAAAAAAAAGAAATAAGACAATCGTCTTAACATGACATAACAAAGTACATATTCGAAAGGGAGTGAGAAGAAGTAAAACTTATAAACTCTCACCCCCTCTCCTTAAATATGACTAGCTAACACATGCGAACATAACATTATGCAAACATAATAAAAAATAGATAAAAACAAAAACAATCAAAACGAGACAATAAAAACATTGTAGCAACATAAGCTACTGACTAGTGTAAGAAAATAAGGATAAATAAACACTGTATCATTGCACCCAAGCATTTTGCTCATCCCTGTACCTCTGAAAAATAATATCTTTGTATTTTATTTTAAACATTTTGATATTTGGACATTGCTTTAATTCCATTGAAAACTTGTTCCATAGCCTCACCCTCACTCACATTATACCTTTTTTATAAGATATGCACTACCAGCCAAATGTTTGGGCACACTTTGTCATTCATTTAAATAGCAAAGTGTGTACATTTATACATATTATGATACTGTATGGTATGTAAATGGCAATATATTGTGATTGATACACAATTTTGCTTTAAAGCTTTTTTTCTGTCATTGGGGCTATTTGATCACTCATTATTTTCATTTTCACCTCACCCCTCTCTCCATCTGTACCCACCCCTCTTTGTCTCCTATGTGATGGCACTTTGCAGCCATTTAAGGGAAAACAAGATGTGGAGTCGAGGGTACAATTCCATCAAAGAATGTCAGAATTTATGACTTTATAAAATCTGAATTTTAAACTAAGAATGCACAATTCTGCTAGTTTAGAGATGTCTGTTTTTCATGAAAGTAACCTTTTCAGTAACATGTGCTGTGTAGCGCTTGCTACATCATGTGTATGGCACCAAGTTAAAACTGAACTCAGTTCATATAAAATACGGATATATATTGTCTCTGTATTCAGCCTAAAAATACAGGCATTTGTTTTTATTTCCATTCCTATTCAACTCTTCTCTGTTTTGTGTCACCCTCTTCAGAAAAAAGCCAAAGGTGAGGAACTGTTTGAACAGATCATGTACCATCTGGACATCGTAGAGAAAGATTACTTTGGACTACGCTTCATGGATTCTGCACAAGTTCCGGTAAGATCTACACAATACTGTACACGAAACAATTTGTTTGATAGTAATACAAACTATTTTCTATAATTGATCATTGAATAATACCTTAAATATCTAGTGTTTAATGTTGTGACTAGGGCTGTTCGATTAATCGATTTTAAATCGTAATCGCGATTATGTAATTAGAACGATGTTAAAACATGAAAATCGTAAAATCGATTTTTCACTTTTTTTTTTTAACCTTGTCTGCACACATATTAATGATTGATACCATATTAATGATTGATGGAAATACCTCTCAATACCTGCGACAAGTGCCCCATTACACACCTCTACCTCTTTCATGGGTTGCATTATTATTTAGCATGCAAAGACCCAGTTTTGTTTAATTAGAAAATGTCTTGTTTTATTTAATTGGAAATATAACTTACTGTATGTTTGCAAGTGCTGATTTGCTGATTTTTATTTTATTTTTTTCAGAGATAAAACTTTATATTTTATTATATTTTTTAAAACTTTTTTTCAACTTATTTGAGTTTTGCACTTTATTCATTCATTTTTGGTTTAATAAGAGCAAAGTTTGCACTTAAAGCCCAATGGGGCAAATGTTCAATAAAAAAACAGCATATTTGAAATCATTTCTTTGCCTTTTGTCAATTCACAAAATAATCGTAATCGAAAATCGGATTTTGAGAGAAAAAAATCGAGATTTTATTTTTGGGCAAAATCGAACGGCCCTAGTTGTGACTTTATGCATGTCACTAGTGTCCCAGTTGGTTCAAGCATTTCTTGGTCAGACTTTTCACTTCACTCCACATCATTCACCCATTTGTTGGAGGGCTTTAGACATGGACTTTCCCTTTCAGTGGCTTGGCTAAAAGGATTGGCTAAGGGAGACTTGTCAGCCCTGGTTGTCACGCTATCCTCCTACACAAACTGTTTTAAGTCAGTAGTCTGCCAGTGACCCTGTTCTTCTGCAGTGATGGATGGGGAGGGCCGAACACTGTAGAAGGTTGGAGAGCGTATTGAAGTGGAGCGAGAGTGGCAGAGGGAGGGTTGTAGTGAGGAATGTGGGGGAGAGGAGACTGGAAAGTGCTGTGAGTTCTTCTGTTATCTTTTCTCTGCCTTCTTCTCTACTTACTCGTAGACACAAAACCACAGCCCATTTTCCCTCACATTGCTTCTGCTTCACAGAGCCTTCCAGTCGAATCTACACTGAGAAAAGATCAGACTTTAGAGTTTGTGTCTGTGTGTGATGCATTTTAGTATCCACTCACAGTGCACAGCAGCATGACTTGAGCACAGATTTGGTCGCTGAATAAGCAAGTAGAAAAGGCATAAAACTCAAGATGGTAAATGATGAATAAATGATAATAATGCAAAATATGTTTTACCGTGACTTGATCAATACCTGGTAAAACTTCTTAGTCTTATAATTTGGAAAAACCATTTATATCAAGCTTTTTTTGGGGGGGGGGTTTGAATGAAAGGTCACCTTTTCAAAGTTGTCTTAAATTGTTAGACATAAATTAGCTGATTAGCTGATTGACAAAATGGTTTTATTTTGGGTTAGAAAATTACATTGCTTATTTTGCATGACTGAGCTATATATAAGACACCTTATTAGGCATTATTATTATAATAATATTAATTATTATAATAATCCTTATTAAGCCATCATGTGAAAGTTTTTTTTGTTTTATTCTCCACTTGAGCTCAGGTCTTCTCCTTAACCTGAGGAGTGAGCAGGCCGCTTCTTTTCACCAGACAGGGTGGGGCCTCTCTGGCCGGACGTAGCATGTGGAAGGATCACGTTATTCCAGCCAGATCCTCCTCACCCCATCTGGCGCCCCGGTTGGCCAGAGGGGGCATGTGTAGCCCAGGACTGTTGCATGTTTTTGTGAGGGTAGCTCACATTAGCTACCCAGGGGAACACGGGGAGAACATGCAAACTCCACACAGAAAGATCCTTTCACCAACCCCACCCAGGGTGTGGGCACTGAAGTCATGGGGGAACTAACACGCACTTCAGCGCCCACAGCGTCCCCCGGCTGGAATCAAACCAAGGACCTTCTTGCTGTGAGACGGCTGCACTACTAGCTGCTCCACCGTGCCCCTATGTGAAAGTATTTTTACACCTTTATTTAGTCCAGTGTTTTTCAATTCCAATCTTCAAGGCCCACTGCCCTAGCCTAGCAATCTAGACGTACTGCTAGTAAATTTTAATTGAGCTTGCAGGTATATCTAGCTACCATCTGTTGGAGCTCAGGAACATCCCCAAAAGTTATGGGAAATCAATCAAATCAGTTCACTTTATTTATTTATCTTAATAAAATTGAAAAAAAAAAAAACCTTTTAAACTTTTCTATAAGGTCAGATTTTACATGCTGTTTGCTTTTATTTCTCTCTGGTTTTGATTTCATTGTCATCACCTTTGTGTCTTTTCAGCATTGGCTTGATGTTACAAAAAGCATAAAAAAACAAGTGAAAAGTAAGTATTATTCACACTCTGCCTCTTCAGGGTTTCCGCGGGGTTTTAAAAAGTATTAAAAAGTGATAAACGAAAATTGCCAAATTTAAGGCCATTAAAAGTGTTAAATTCACTGTCAGAGGTATTATTTTTTTTAAATTGGTATTATTTTTTACCTTTTACATTTTAATCAGTCTATTTTATTGTCATTCACAAAGTGAAATAAATGTGAAACATCTGGTCAACATCAATGAGTCTATAAATCTGTTCTGTATAGTGTTCTATAGGTCAAAATCTGTATTAATGTTAAAAGGTCCGTGATTAACACTTAATGTTGTGACAGTTTTTTAAAAAAATCTGAAGGTAGTGAAAAAGGTATTAAATTGGTATTAAATTTAACATAAGGATTGCTGTATAAACCCTGCTCTTCTCATTTCATTTTCATGCCCTCATAAAAGCTTTTATATGAAAAATATCTTTCATCAGTCTCTGTATTTTGTGCATCATCAGGAACAATGTGCTTAGAAAACATGTTGATGGAAAAATATTTTGTATGTTGTAAAATAATCGTTGTGTATTCTGTCTTTATTTTAAATATTCTTTATTTACCTTTTCCATAATGTGTTACTTATATGTAACTGTGGTCTGATTTATAGTTGGCCCACCGTATTGCCTTCACATGAGAGTCAAATTCTATTCTTCCGAACCAAACAACCTGCACGAAGAACTCACCAGGTGAGTCAAGAATCAAAAGTAATTACTAGAAATGTCATGGTTAGATTTGTTTCGTCTGTTTTGTGATGCACAGCAATCACTTTGGCGATTCCCAAAGTGGAAGCTGTAAGGCAGACAATACTGCACCTCAGTTAGTTCTGAAGGCCTGTTTCAGAAATGATCCAGAGGTTTCGCTCCGTTGTAAAATTTGCAAATGTTTCCTGAGATAATGTGAGCATGCAGCAGTTCATCTTCCTGAACATTTACTGTTGTTGTTCTTAGTCCTTGTTAGGTATTTTAGATTGAAATGCACGTGGTAATGGTATCAGCTGAACAACAGTCCTCGAGGGGCCTCATCAGCTGTTCTTGATGTTCTCTATTCAAAAAGCGTACCTTTTCATGAAATGTCCTACCTCCTGGGCCCTTTAGACAGGTGACCCTTACAACCTTTCCACCCGACATTGTAAGGCTGGATATCTACTATCCGCGACAAATCGCTCGCATCGCCAGTTCCTATTCATTTTCTGTGAAACACAAGATTCATGTGAAACGGATTCACATGAATCTTAGGAAGGCAGTGGATCCAGGCAGCGGGTTAAAAAGTTGACCTCTGCTCAGCTTTATGCAAAAGAGGGTATTGACTGTTATCTGTAGGTCCCCTGCATGTTTTAAAAAAAGTAAAAAGAGGTCTGCTGCACGTTAACATGAATGCCAAAAACGGCATGGAGGATTCGCTGCCGGGACACCGGCTTCACCCAGTGGCTTCAGCCAGTTTTCACTGCAGCTTTAACAGCCAAACGACAACGATCCTTTACTTAACATCCTCAAAATATGAACCGGATTCAACATCCAACCCCGAATACTCGTGGTTGGTTACACTATGGTACACTTAACCTATGGCAAACTATTTTATCCATCAGGTGTTTGTTTGATTAATCATGGGTCAGACATTTGAGTGACATTGAAGGTTTGTTTTTGTCCAACCATCTGGTTGAATTAACTGTTTTTGAATTGATTAATTACATACAAATTAAAGTAAAACCTGGATGTGGCTGAAATATTAAAGTGCACGCCTCCTTCCGACGAAACGATGCAACTGCGAAATCACTGGCTTGCAGTTTACATCCGGCCTAAGGTGTGACAGCACATACCCCGCACAAACGTGAGGACTATGTACTTATTACCAGGTCCTAGAATTACATAAATATCACTTAAGATGCGCAACATCTTATTATTATTATTATTATTATTAAGTCAGAAAACTAAGCAAAAAAACGTTATCAGAGTATGAAAAACTAAGAACGGTCTCGGTGCTTCCATAGGAATAATGTGGTTAAAGAACGGCTGAGTGTTCCTAAGAAGATGCACTTGATTAATTGATCATGATCATTCACGCGTGTTAACACGGTGACAGAGAGGACAGACGGCAGCATTGATCTTGGAAAAACTATTGTTGCTGTAGGAAGGGTTAAAATAAATTGGAGTTCATCATTCAACAGCCACACTTTTGACATTGCAGTTGCAACAAATTGGCACATACAAGCTATCACCGTTTAGCTGCCGCTGTTTGCAATTGGAAATTCATAGAGTGAATGTAGATAGTTCAGTGTAACAGTATGTGATTAGACACAGCATTCTGGTCTCACGGCATTGTCTTAGTGACTGGAGTTGTAACAGTAGCATTACCATGCCAGCTTACCTTTTATCAGGCAGAGGTTGTCTCCCCTTTGTTTCATCTCTTGCTACCCTCTGAAACAGAAGTGCAATGAAAGTGTCCCTCCATTCCACCTCAGGATCATTCATATACAATACGTAGTGGAATACCGTTGGAAGGTGCTCTCCATAAGGGTGCAGTGACAAAGACTATGCAAAAGTGGAAAACGATGCCTCTAGTACAGGGGTCGGCAACCCAAAATGTTGAAAGAGCCATATTGGACCAAAAACACAAAAAACTAATATGTCTGGAGCCGCAAAAAATGAAAAGTCTTGTATAAGCCTTAGAATGAAGGCAACACATGCTGCATATTTCTATATTAGTTATGACTGGGGGAAGATTTTTTTTTCATTATGCACTTCGAGAAAAAAGTCGAAATGTCGAGAAAAAACTCAAAATTTTTAAAAAAAGTCGAAATGTCAAGATTAATATTGAAGTACCTTCTTGAGAAGAAAGTCGAAATGTTGAGAAAAAAGTTGAAATGTTGAGAAAAAAGTTGATATGTAAGATTAAAAGGGAAAGGAAAAAGGAAGAAAAAAAGAAGAAAAAAGGAAAAAAGATAAAAAAGAAAAAAAAAGGAAAAGAAAAAAATGGAAAAAAAAGAGAAAAAAAGGAAAATAGAAGAAAAAAAGAAAAAAGAAGAAGAAAAAAAAGGTGAAACATTTTTGAAAAATCTCCAGGGAGCCACTAGGGCGGCGCTAAAGAGCCGCATGCGGCTCTAGAGCCGCGGGTTGCCGACCCTTGCTCTAGTAGATGCGGTTAGCCTCGCCCAAATACACCATACGGACACAACTGCTTCATTCCAGCTGTCAAGCTTGGTGATGGAGGGGTGACGGTGTAGAGTTGTGTTGCTGCCATGAGACATGTACACTTTGCAGTCTATCACAATCAACTCTGCATTGCAAAGTATTCTCCAGCCAAATGTGAATCCATCTGGACAAAAGCTAAAACATTGCCACGACTAACTAATGTAGAAAGACAATGGTGCAGAACAGAACAGCTGATGTGCAACAGAGAGGCTGAAAACTAGAATCAGCATGATGCTGTGAATCAGTTCAATTCCAGCTCTTACCCACTTTCCAAATGCTCTGATGGGACCTCAGTAGAGCGGCTCATCAACAATTATCAGTGGTAGACTGATTAGAACCGAAGAAATTACTTAATATTATAGCAGTTAAAACTGGTCCCACAAGCTAATAAATCATGGCTTCTGCATTTTGCTTTAGAGATGATGGATTTAGCTAATTTAATTTGATACTGGGTGTGACTTAAAGACAGAATAATCAGAATATTATGAATATAACCTCTTTTGCTCTGAAAGTGTGTGGAGCTGTATTTCTTACTATAGTAAAGTCAATATATCCTGGGTTCTGTGTAGATCACGACATCGCGGTGGTGTGAGCACCATAACAGTGGCAGGTTTAAACGGCCACCACTTCTGGCTGTGTTATCAACTTCAGACGTTTGTGCTACATAAATATTTATGTTCTGTTGGCCATCAATGCAGTCTCTTCCAATATTGAAATGAAATAATTGAAACATTCTGTTGCAGTTCTCCACCAGTTTTGCAGTAGTCTTTTTGTTCATCATCACTTTCTAAATACACGTAGGTAGTTAATTTGTTAAATGGCCAAAGTTGAAATACTGCAACAGTAATCACTTACTCTGAATTCAGCATTTCATCTCCAGCTTTATGAAACATTTGATCATTTTGAAATGAATTATGTTATGTTCAATTCCATATTGTTGTTGGTGTTCGGCCAAATTGCAAAATAATGAAAATATTTACTTTTAAACAGTGTAGAAAAGTGTTATTGCTTTCTTTCCACTTATTACTTGGCTATAAACTAACTCTGTGCTGTGACCACGTCTTTAGTCGCTCATAAAAACAAAGCATAATTTGCTTCAGTTGTCGTTACCTCATAACTGTATTTAATTGTATGACTTTGTTTTTCTTTCAGATATCTATTTGTGTTACAATTAAAACAAGATATCCTCAGTGGCAAGTATGTGTTCTTTCTGCACTACATTTTAGCTGCCTGTTGTGTATTATGATAAATAAAACATTGAGAATGCCAAAGAGTTTGTTTCAAACACCTGCGCCTTCACATAAATGAGCAGGAGTCCTGGCCTGTGCTACTCAAACGAGCAAGCGAACCCCTTCAGGGCTATAATGTATCAGAAAGAAGCGTTATCCTCTTTATCAAACAGATCCTGACGTCCCCACCCAGTGAACAAACTTAACAGCTGTATATGTATCAGAGTACCTGCTCTCATGTTTGCTCAGCACATTCTTTGTGGATATCTATTCTGATTATTCAGGCAGACAAAGTGAGACAATGGCAGCAGACAAACAAAGATAAGTTATCACAGCCTGAAAAAATGCTTGCATTCTTTAAGCAGTGACGGTGTTGCAGAGTTACTTGATGCACCTCACACTGCACGAGGGCCGCTGTTTAAAGATGTTTAGTGGTTGTGGCCACATGTAGGTCACTGTCATTAAAACGAAGTGGCAGGGTGTATCAACCAGTTTTTACAACAAAGGAGATGCATCTTTTCTTTTCCTGTTTAAATCTACTTGTAAATGGCCACAACCAAATTCAATGTCAGTGTAAGGCTCATGGAGTTTGCAGTAATTCAATCCTTGCATGTCATTTTAGGCTAGAATGTCCATTTGACACAGCGGTGGAGTTGGCTGCCTTCTCGCTACAGGGTAAGCAATGTTTGTTCATTTGTTTGTCCATGAGGGAGGAACTTCTTCATATTTAACATGAATATTAGAGTAAGTTGTTAGTGAAGACGGAAAGTCGTCTTCCAAAACACACAAATCCATTTGTATGACACAATTTTTACACAGATGTCTCATATGTGAAATGTTGCTCTGATAACATGTTTGTACTTAAGTCTCTTCTTTAAAAAAAAAAAAAAAAAAAAAAAAAAAGCAGTAAAGCCCTGACCCTTGTCAATCACATCATGAAAGCTCTGTTTACTACAGACAGTTTTGATAGGTTGGGGAGACACACTCCTTTACTTCACCCCTCTCATGTGGGTTAAGCACCTCTTGAAATCTTCAGGGTAAGAGCAAATATAAAACGATGTGAATTTCAGTGGAGATAAAAATGAGGAGGCTGCGTAATTTTATCTGGGTGTGATGTCACGATTTCATGCAAATCCCAACAACACACTAGTCGTGTTTCCATTAGCCCTGGATTTGCACAAAAACCCACATATCGAAAAGAAATCCTGTAATGGAAACGTCTCTAGAGATACGGAGAGACAAGTAGGAGTTAGCAATGTTGTGAAAGCATTGCTACCTTTATCGCTAATTCAGAGTTTCACTTTACTTTTGTGAAAAGGTGTAATGGAAATGTGGCTACTGAATTACATGTTTTCCAACTTGCACAACCTGCAACAAAGTAACAGGTTTGTGTTAAACTGGAAATGTATGCATGTTTGCATAAACCTGTAAGAGTCGATTGATTTCAGAGGCGCTGCAAACTTTTTATTACCCGAGACATTTGTGGAATGGGATTGCATGTACAGACTGCTGGGTACACACATACACACACACTCACTGTGGGATAAACGCAAACTCATTAGTGCTCTATCCTTTTCAAAGGCCCCCTAATCCAGCCCCCTCTCTGTCTTCTCTTTTTCCCTCAGTTGGTCCTTCTCTTTTTGTCTTCCTCTTTTTTTTCCCTTCCATAGTTATCAGGAACATAAGCATTTGGCATATTTTATGATTTTGTGTCTTTAATTTAACTTTGATGGGTATTTAAATGAACGAGTCAAGATGTAAATGAAGTGTATGCTGCTTTAATTTGGTATATTACATTGGACCGCAAGGATTTTTTTTCTATTTAGTTTCTCACAGCTCGTCTGATCTTTGCAGGTTAAAATGATTGGACCAACTAACATAATAGTTGAGCACTACAGGAGGTTGCATTAATCATGAAGAGCTGTTAAACTACATATTCAACTCAGTGCCCATCGTGGAGAAGCAAAAGTTTGCATTCACTTTTGATCCTTTTTGTGGTTTCAGTATACATTTTTAACAAGGAGTGCACAGGAGTTCACCAAATAATTGTCATGAAGGCTGCCTTTTTTAAGGGTTCTTCTTTCTGTCTTTTTGGTCCACACCTGAGTGTGATTACTGTCTTTTCACCTGTATGAGATGAACTGTACCAAGAAGGAAAATTGCCTCAAAACCTTTCTCAAACTGACAAAAGCCTGTAGGTGTGAAATGACCCTCATTATACCCTTCCAAGCATTAAGTATTGCTTTAATAATGTTGTCATTTTTAAGTTATTTTTCTCACTGAATTGCAAAGTTCAGTGTGCAAACTAACCCACAATGGATATTTGTTTTTGTGTGATTTCAGCCGAGTTAGGAGATTGTGACCCGCTAGAACATAGTTTAGAGCTGGTGTCAGAGTTCCGGTTCATCCCTGAGCAGAGGGAGGACGTGGAGTTGGCGATGTATAACGGATGGAAGGAGTGCAGGTAAGCAAGGCATTATATACATGATCAGACAAAATTTTAGTGAGAATAAGGGGCAGTAATATAATGTCCTCATTACATTATCTGTTGTATTATCTGTTGAAGTCTCCAACACATCTTTCTTCAAATACTCCAGTCTTCAGTTTTTATGATTAAGTGTTACATTTTTGAAACGTCCAAAAACACTCAAAAACCCGCCACCTGGCCGCCTGGATTTAACAAACTAAATAGGTTAACACTAACTGTTGGAGAAGCTCTGCAGTGATCAATACCATCATTTATTCTTTAAACAACACATCCTGTTGTCATGGAGAGTGTTATTTTTTTTTCCAGAAGAGTCAAGTCATTGGTCTGCATTAAGCATGCAAAACAAATGTATCATTACTTAACATCTACAGTACTTGTTGATGAATCATGCCATAATCACATCCCGACAAAAGTTCAGGGTGTGGCTCATTTGGGTGTGAAAATAAATAAAAAGAATAAATCAATGAATTTTAAAAATACTTAATGTATTTATTATTATTTTTATTGCTTTATTTGTGTATCTTGTTTTTATTTCCTTTTTTTCCAGAGGTCAGACACCAGCTCAAGCTGAAATTAACTATTTGAATAAAGCGAAGTGGTTAGAAATGTACGGTGTGGACATGCACATGGTCAAGGTAAATGACACCCATGCATATACCATATAAAGTCTGAATCTTTTTGTTTCATATAAGTTAAATGGACATGGAACTGCTTATCAACTAGAGTTGTTTTTTATGATGGGCAGGAACAACAGCATATGATTGAACCATAGTGGCTTGTTCTAATAATGACTCTTTCTTCCCTTTTGTCTGTGTGTGTGTTTCCATTCATTTTTTTTCATGTTGCAGGCAAGAGACGGTAATGAGTACAGTCTGGGTCTGACGCCCACTGGAGTTCTGGTGTTTGAAGGCCAAACCAAGATTGGGCTCTTCTTCTGGTGTGCTTCCTTATAAACTGAAAAATGTTTATCAGTGTTTCGTGAAAATACGTTGTTTTTCATAACCCTACTTTTTCTGTTTTTACAACTATTGTAGGCCCAAGATAACTCGCCTGGATTTCAAGAAGAGCAAACTGACACTTGTGGTTGTGGAAGATGATGAACAGGTGACCAAAAGCTCCCACGCCAGCGTTAAACAGCAAACACAGTATTGAAAATGCAGAACTTGCAGTCACTCCCATAGTAGTGACTCATCATAAAAGTACATCAGTCCATCAAAAATACACTGTGTGATAATTATAACTGTGCTTGTCACATTTTGTTCCAGTTGCAGTCTGAAACATAAAAACAATCCCCGTCAGTTATGAAGGCTTTTAGTCGAGCATGTTTAGAAATACTCCTTTAAAGAATGTGAAGTCAACATTTTAGGTAATTGGGGTTGTTAATGCACCATACGAGATATCTTCTGTAGCAAGGCCAATGCCAAGTTACGTGATTTTTAGAGTAAGCAGATCACTGGTCTGTTTAGATTACACAACAGACTATTTTGTAATCATGTGTTTTGAAATCAGTTTGCTGTTCACATTACGTGATTGATCATTGACAGTGATTCAATCACCCATCTGATTTCTAAAACCACAGTTTATCAAAAACAAGAAGAAAAAAACCCACAAACGTGTGTCAAATGAGCGGTATGCGCGGGCATTGATGAGTTGTTAACACATCATGATCAAGTGCCAACTATTTCCTTCCAGCCCGACTATGGATTACAGCCATGTCAGTTTAGCATTTTAATTGAAACCTTTTCTTTTGTAAGCAAGAAACTATCTGGCACTTTCAGAGACAATTCATTGTTTTTTACCCCATTTTATTGGAGATTTTGCTTATAAAGGCCCCGTTTCCACATAGCCGGGTATTTGCAAAAACGGATATTTCCCCCTCTACGTTTTGAAAAATTCCATCGTTTACACGAGATCGTTTTCAAAATCTCTTCGTTTACACAGATCCGCATAAGTAGGCTGTTAACGTCATGCCAGCCAATCAGAATCCTGGAAAAAACATCAACAAATGACACGTGTAACTTCCAGTTAAGGCTGATTTATGGTTCTGCGTTACACCAACGCAGAGCCTACGGCGTAGGGTACGCGGCGACGCACACCGTACGGCGCGCATCGCCGCGTACCCTACGCCGTAGGCTCTGTGTCGATTTAACGCGGGACCATAATTCAGGCTTTACTTCCAAGACGGAACGAGAGTCTTTCGTTTGGAGTGACAGAGAAGTGGAGTTACTTTTAAGTGTGACTTTAGAATATAAAACAGGTAAAATACAAGAAAATATTGACGGTGGCCAAACTAATTGTAAACACAGGTCGCACACATGACGCTGGTGACGTTTCTGTTGCATAATGTGACGTTCTGAAGCCTAAATGTCTTTTTTCCTCCGTTTAGACGCAAACCTGAAAACAGAGTTTTTGAAAATCTCCACTTTGGCAGGAGTTTTCAGAAATGATCGTTTTTGGTGACTTTGAGCTCCGTTTTCGTGTCAACGAACGGCCAAAACGCATGAAAACGCCTCAGTTTTTGCTCCGTGTAAACGGGGCCAAAGTTGCATGCACAGTGCAAGTCATTTTGTTTCCCTCACTAAAGGTACTTTTCCTACCAGAATGTTTCTGTTTGAAGTAAACGTGAGCCCTGAGAGGTTGAACAATGTCTAAAGGAAAGAACGCTACTGTAAGACCAGATATGAGAGGGAGAGTCTGTTTATGTCCACCTCATGGGTCTTTGAGAGAGGTTAATAAAGCAGCCTGCCCCCTCTGGTATTCCTGGTATGCACCATTTTCACACACACACACACACACACACACACACACACACACACACACACACACACACACACACACACACACACACACACACACACACACACACACACACACACACACACACACCGTTCTTGCCTGTTGCAAACCGGTTACATGTTCCCGAGAAGACCCGACTCCTCAGAGGAGGCTAACGGCAGCAGAAACTCTTGATATATTTATTAATGGACAGACTGGAAATGCAGTCAACTGTTTCAGTGACTAATCAGCGCTGCAGTCATGTGGGGTGTTATGCTCTTTAATGACAGGGAAACATTGTGAGACTGTTGTTCAGACATTTCCAGGAGCTGAGCTAGACTTTAAATCCTAAGATTTTAAAGACTGCTGATTTATGCCTTTGTTTCTCTTATCCACATCAATCCCAGAAAAATTCATTCATTCAAGCAGAAGTCATAAGATAACCATTTAATCACTCAAGTTATCAAAGCTTGCAGTACTTTGTAATGCAATGTTTGTCATCCATAGGTTTTTCCATCTGGGTTTGGTCATAGATGCAAATTTTAATTGTGAACGGCTTTTTTATTTTTTATTTTTTTTTGTGCATGTTTTTTGTTATATTTCAACTTTTTTTTTTTTAATGCATGAGATATGTTAAGACCGCATCCAGGTCTGCTTTATATGTGTATATACTGAGATACAATTAAAATATCTGCAAACTAAAAACAGAAGCAAAGCAAACTGCAACTCTGACTCTGCGTCAGAGTTGTTAAAGTTCCAGTACAAGTTTTCCAGCCGTAGATTCTGGCAGGCTATCAGCCAGGCCGTGAGGAGAAATCAGATTAATAAGGCAGCACCTGTATTGGGAGCACTTTGTGTACAGACTTTCACCAGTAGCATGTAGCATTTTCTTTTAATCCGCCATCCGTATTGTTGTTGTTGCCTCTGAGGACCAGTTATTTGACCTTTTCTGATAACTTATCTGGCCTCATCTCAATCCACCTCAGGGGAAGGAACAGGAGCACACGTTTGTCTTCAGAATGGACCATCCCAAGGCCTGTAAGCACCTCTGGAAGTGTGCAGTGGAGCACCATGCTTTCTTTAGGCTGAGAGGGCCGGTTCAGAAGAACGCTGCACGACCTGGATTCATACGCATGGGATCACGCTTCAGATACAGGTAACAGAGTTAAAATGTTTACAGTGTGTTTCTCCACTAAGCAATATAAAACTGTCTTGCTCTTAAGTGAAAATATGTACCGTATTTTCTGGACTATAAGCCGCTACTTTTTTCATAGGTTTTGAACCATGCGGCTTATACAAAGGTGCGGCTATTCTGTGGATTTTTCTTCCACCGCTAGGGGGAGTGCTAACCGGAATTAGAATCAAAACTAAGACAAAATTAAAGCTGCAAGCAGCGATGAACGGGCCCTCGCACTCACGGCCACCGCCCCCCATAAGCATATCAGAAATGACACCACCCACGACTCTCTATGTCAAACCATTCAAAAGTTATAGCAGAAAAAAGGGACAACCAATCAGAAGAAGGGGCGGGGCTAATTCAGGCCAATGAAGGTCAAGGACTCCATACAGAATCTGATGACACCATCCACGACTCTCTATGTCAAACCATTCCAAAGTTATAGCAGAAAATCGGAACAACCAATCAGAAGAAGGGGCGGGGCTAATTAAGGCCAACGAAGCTTAAGAACTCATTACAGAGTCCCATGACACCACCCACGACTTCCTATGTCAAACCATTCAAAAGTTATGGCAGAGAAAAGTATTCTAGGGGGCGCTGTTGAGCCGTTAGGCCACGCCCATTAATGCAAACCATGAAATATCCAATTTATCGCCAAGTCTGTCTTGCATGCAAAATTTGGTGACTTTTGGAGAACTATCAAATATGGACCAATCCGATTTCAAAATGGCCGACTTCCTGTTCGGTTTCGGCCATGGCTCCAAGAGACTTTTCTTTAAGTTGTGCCATGATACAGGTGTGTAGCGATTTTCGTGCATGTACGTCAAACCATATTGTGGGGCTTGAGGCACAAAGTTTTCCGGGGGGCGCTGTTGAGCCGTTAGGCCACGCCCATTAATGCAAACCATGAAATATCAAATTTATCGCCAGGCCTGGCTTGCATGCCAAATTTGGTGCCTTTTGGGGAACTATCAAATATGGACCAATCAGATGAAGGGGGGGTGCGCTTGTTGGCGTCTAGCGTCGCCACGGTAACACTTTTGAAAGAGAAAAGTAATGCGCGTAGTCGCAGGATGGAGACGCACATTTTGATGTATAACACACCTGGGTGCACGTTACGGTTCGGGCCGTATTAATTCTCGAAGGAATGGCATATATTGCTCCAAAATTACGCGATTAATTCAGAATGTTCAAAATGGCCGACTTCCTGTTTGGTTTCGGCCATGGCGCCAAGAGACTTTTCTTTAAGTAGCGACATGATACAGGTGTGTACCGATTTTCATTCATGTACGTCAAACCGTATTATGGGGCTTGAGGCACAAAGTTTTTTCTGTCTGAACCAACCAGATGAAGGGTGGGCGCGCTTTTTGGCGTCTAGCGTCGCCACGGTAACGCTTTTGAAAGAGAAAAGTAATGCGCGTAGTCGCAGGAGGGAGACGCACATTTTTATGTATAACACACCTGGGTGCGCGTTACGGTTCGGGCCGTATTAACTGCCGAAGGAATGGCATAAATTTCGCCAAAATGACGCGATTAATTCAAAATGGCCGACTTCCTGTTCGGTTTCTCGACATGACGCCCAGACACTTTTCTTTAAGTTGTGTACTGATACAGGTGTGTACCGATTTTCGTGCATGTACGTCGCACCGTATTGTGGGGCTTGAGGCACAAAGTTTTCAAGGGGGCGCTGTTGAGCCATTTTGCCACGCCCATTAATGTAAACCATTAAATATAAAATTTTTCGCCAGACCTGGCTTGCATGCAAAATTTGGTGACTTTTTGGGCACGTTTAGGGGGGCAAAAAGGCCTTCCTTTTGTCAGAACAATAAGAAGAAGAAGAAGAAGAATTCCTGCAATTACAATAGGGCCTTCGCACTGCAAGTGCTCGGGCCCTAATAAATGCAAAGAAGAATACGCTACTTCTTCTTTAGCAGATAGAAGTAGAAGCAGATTTCAAACAGATAAATAGATAAATAAATACCGGTTATTTTATCTTGGTTCTGTCCAGTTTTAATCAGCAAAGTTGCTGACGTGTTAAAAGACACTGTTAGGAAAGGATCTATTTAGGTACAAACATGGACATCATTTACAGTTCAAAATCCTTCTCTACATGTAGTAAATATCTAATCTAACAACATAAATATCTGCGGCTTGCATATCTTTTTTTCTAAATAGAGCGGATGCGGCTTATATACAGGTGCGGCTTGTATATCTTTTTTTTATTGTTTTTTTTTTTTAAATAGAGCTGATGCGGCTTATATACAGGTGCGGCTTATAGTCCAGAAATACGGTATTTATTTTTTTTATAATTACACCTTAATGATCATTGGTGACCCTTCAAAAGTGTGATTAAGTGTAGATAAGTTATGTCTAGTACTTCAGGCCAACATAGACTGCACCAGACTGAAGATGGGCTACCAGCTCTTTCAACATTTTGAGTGTTTAAACCTTTGAGTGGGTCAGTGTGTCAGAATGGTTAAAGTGCGCACTGGTGACCGGTAGGTGCAGGGAAAAAGGGAGAAAGTTGTTACAAAGGCTGCTGTTAGATTTGTAGTTGCAGATGGGTTTTGGGTACAGGACCTCAACTTTCGAATAATGGTAAGTTTGTGAGAGTACTGCATCATTCTCTCACAGATACTTGCAGTTGCACTCAGCAAGCGCTGGGTTTCAGCATGCTCCCGTTGCCAGCTTGTTCCCTCCTGTGTGTTTAAACATAACCCAGTTGGATAAACACTGATGGTAATGTTGACTTAACACATGGGGTTGAAGGGGTTTGTTGTTAATAGGTTATCGCCTGGATGGGTCCAGAGTTCAGCAGGGATCATGGCTATGCTGGTTATTTATGTGACAGTGACGTTCATCCTAAAATCATCAGAACGTATTTTGTTTAGAGCATCAAGAGTGAAATAAATATTTTGTGTTTCTGTAACCAGTGGAAAGACTGAGTATCAGACAACCAAGGCCAGTAAAGTGAGGCGGTCAGCCTCGTTTGAAAGGAGACCCAGTCGGCGTTACTCCAGAAGAACCATGCAGAACAGAGGTGATGACAGAAACCACACACTCACACATCTGGACTGTTTCAGAGAGCAGGTCAAATAAACTCTGAACTTTAAAACAAGCTGAAGAGAACTGATGAACTCTGACAGGGGAGGCCTCAGTCTTTTAAGTGTTAGTACCAACTCAGAGCGTGTTCACTCTCAGTGCAGCCCATGCATGGGGACCATGATAAACTGAGAATAAAAAAAACAAGGATCGTTGTATTTAACCTTTGTTTTAAACTTGGGGAAAGAATAGGAACGGGTTGAGGTGGAACATTATAAGATGTAAGGGAATTTACAAGGCAATTAAAAACATAAATTATAATTCCACTTCAACATGAATTGGGTTTCTGGACAGTGGGCATGCCATGAGTGACAGTTGGTTCAGGTTCACGAGGGATGAGATTTGGACAAATTAAATTTTTTTCAAGAGTCTGCCAAGGACCTCTGACGTTCAAAAAGTGTTTCCTCCTTTTTTAGACCTTGACCTTCCCTCCCATCAGAGCCCACAAATTTTTTACTACATCTTCCTACACATTCATAAATAAATGAGTGACATTGTTTATTTAAGCTGTTTTAATGCTTCAAATATGCCTGATTGATTTGTGGTGATTGACAAACCTCCGAAAAGTTAATTTGACTTACTTATTACCTTTTGCTAGTGTGGCTTTTATAAAGAATAACATATTAATCAAATGCCAGAAAAAAATTGCTAGGAAAAAAAAAAAAAATGTGTGTGGTTTGGGATTTTTTTTTTTTTTTTTTTTTTTTTAAGGTATGGTTTCACTTTGCCCTTACTGGTAATATTATAACCCAGCAAGTAAGATTGGCATGATTTCCATCTAAAATTGGCACCAGATAAAAGTGAACAGGTCGAAGTATTGTTTAATTCAGTGCAGTGTGGACATACATGTTTCTTTGCATACTTGCTTTGAAACAAAGACATCTGATGACAATTCTTACTTCATCTTGTGTTTTACAGGACTAATGGCCCCTCAGGAGTAAGTAAACTGATGTTTCATGGGATTCTTCTATTGTCTATTTTCTTGACTTTCTGTCATTATCTTGTTGATTCTTTCATTTTTTGTTTGTTTATTACAACTTAATTTTCATTATTGTACTGCAGTTCCCTGAATAGCTGCTGCTGCAAATAAAATGACTTAATTTGTTCACAAAATGAAAAAGCATTTCCAGTTAAGTACAGCAAGTGAAAGTTGTGTACCAGCCCCCGTGTTGCACAGTGTAGTCATAAGGCTTGGCTTTAACCGTGATACAGAGCCTTTTGTTGCAAGGTTGTGTGTGTGGGCTATGATGTGAGCTCAGACATCAGTCTCTGCAATAATGTTAATAATAAAAAAAACAACTAATAAATTAAGCAAAATTGTACATGTGCAGCATTCCCCTAAATAGTGGCTGCTCTGTTATGCCCAGAATGCTCAGTACTCAAAATAAAGCTGAACACAAGTGTTCTTTACCGATTATGTTTCTGAACACTGTTTTCTTCTTCTTTTAAGTATTTCTATTGTTCACATGACACTAAATCTTGTCACTCACTCATTCAGGGTTATATCTTCGGGCAATGGAGTCAGGTCCAGCAGGGACAACAAGGTGAGCTGTTACCAGTTGTTATTGTTGATTTGAATGGGAAGAACAAGACAGGTCAGAGCAGTGCACTCAGGTCATCACATAGAAGAAATGTTCATAAGATCCATACACATTTTTCAAATGTGAGGCAGATAATAGTTTGAATCCATTGTGACAAAACATAGTTAAATTAAAGTGGATTAATTTATAGATTAAAGCTTTTTAGAGCTTTTTAGACTCGTCTCATTCTCCCACTTGTGAAATGAAAGTCTCTGCTCCGTTTTGTTAATAAAATAACTCCTCTCCTGTTTGCTTGTCAGATTACTCCCAGCAGAGGTGCATGGCCTGTGGTCAGCCCGGCTGCAGCGTCTGCCTGTGCACCCATGGAAATTGAAGCTCTGCCAAGAAGTCCAGGAGGAGAAAAAAGAAGGTTGGTACCCTTAGAAGTAAAGTTCTTTGCTACCTTAAACTCCTGTTGTTTTCTTTATTTTATGTCTTTGTTTACTACATCAAGTACAAACACTGCAAATCTCATGAGGGTTTCTAGGCTAAATACTTTTGAAATTCATTTGTCAATTCATTTGTAAGTACAAGTGGTAGCTTATAGCTGCTCCATGCTTACTAATGATGAGGGAAAACAAAACCGGATTAGAGGAGGTTGGGACAGGCTTGACTGATCCCTGTTGGGTGCTGAAAGAAGTGGCTGGATGGCTCGGTGTGTTTTTCATCGTCTAATGCCATGTGAGTGGCTTAGCATGGCTTATCCACTGACTCGGTCTTGTTGTTACCAGAGAATTGACAAAAGAACGAAAGATAGTTGCATGAAGGAAGTGTGTAATGTATTTATTTATTTATACCTTGTTTTACCTTTTTGTGATTGACATTTTTTTTTCATATTTTCAGTTTTCTTTCTTTGTAAGTGGGCTTGACATACTGTTCATGTTTTATACTCTTTAAGATGCTCCCTGTCACTCTTGATTACGCTCAGATTTGCTGCCTCTGAACAATGTGTTTGAAAATACCATGTCTTCTTCCAGGACGAGAGTTTAATTTTAGGATTAACATCATGTCATGTAAAGCCTGTGTTTGTGCGTATGCATCGTCCACTGGAGTCCATTTTAAGTGTTTCCTTGTTTGTTCCAGTATTAGAATGTACTGAGGACAAATTGGTCTTGCCTGGAGACAGGTTGGGTAGGTACAACCAAACACCGAACTCTGGCTTTGGCTTTAACCAATCACTCTGCAAGCTCCATGATTTTCTTGCAGTGGCCAGACAGTGATCAGCATGAAATGCAACCTAATTGGTGCAGGAGCTGTTGTGATTTGGGATGCTGTGCGGGGATCTTGTATTAGGTAGCATCAATCAAACATGGGGTGTGATTTCAGCTATGGATCTGTTTTATTTGACTTCGGTGCCTTCTACTGGGTAGAGCGCTTTAATTTCAGTTATCTAATGTCCTTCTGTGCATCCTGTCCACCTGCCCCTCTTTAAACCTTTTAAGTCTTCATGTACAAAAATACATGTAGTATCTGAGAATCATTGCCATTGAGCATATCTGTATATAGGATACTCTACCCTCAGAAAAGAAGAATTCTGAAACTGAGAGAAAACGGATTTAAGTAGCACAAGGTTTCCTGACCTGTGCGTCTGGGCTTCTTGATAAAAGTTAATCCTGGATCAGCTGTGAAAACCATTTATTGTCATTTCTGAAGGGAAGTTGTTTTTTTATTTTATTGGCCCTAAATATATTCAACTCCGTTCAACTCAACGACACAGTTCAGCTTATTCCAAATTAGTCCAATTAATTCAAAGCTAATAAATTAACAATATTTTTTGCTTTGCTAAGAAAACCTTTATTCAACCCCCCACCTGGTCAAGCACAAGGCGACTGTGGAAAGGAAAAATGTCCCTTTTCTAACATGAAGAAACCTGTAGCAGAACCAGATTCAGGAAGGGCAGCCATCTGCCTGGACCGGTTGGGGGTTGAGAGGAAAGAGGAAAGAAACACTGACAACACAACCAGATCAGGAAGAAGGAACACAGGTTAATAACAACAACAATAGGGTCATTTTAATGAAAAGACCCCCATTTTAAATTGAAATTGATAAAAATTCATATTTAAACTGAAACTTTAGGGTCAGAGTGATTTTTAAATACAAAAACATTAAAAAAGAGCATAAAGAACAGAAAAAGGAGATAATAGGTTCACTACGTCATAAAATAAGCAGGATACTGATATATATTCTGCAGAACAGAATCATTTTACTGTTCACATATATAATTGTTTGGGTTTTTTTGTGTTCCTGCGGCAGACACACCTAATCAATCATGATATTCTTATGTGGTCTAAAGTAGCAGATTTTGGATTTTTGTCCGTGTGAAATAAACCCACACTGAGGACAAAAGTTTTCCAAGGGATCAAATGATTGGGAATAAAGGAAATAACGTAAGAGGAGGATCCCTTACTGTGTCTTGAAGCAGCATTCAGTTTATCATATATAGATGCCAGAGTTGCTTTGGAACGAGCAATTGCTGATAAGTCTTCAGAAATCTTTCCAACCATTAAAAACATGTTTTACAAGCACACCCACAAGTGCTACATGGATAGTGTGCTCCATCCGTGAGGAGATCAATACTGAGATGGCCTCAGCGTTATTGTTGATGACTCAGTGGAGGTGAGGAGGATGCTCTCAGACTGACATTGTTACATCTCTATCATTTCAGTCTATTCCCCATGGACTTTACCTTTTTTACTCGCATGCTTTTCATCCGTGCTTTTAGTTACACTAATCACTAATGTTTTACATTTTTCCACGACAAGCCTCAGCTAATTTTGAGTAATCAGTCAAAAAGGAAACAATTTAAGCATACTGTACAATCATATAAACCTTAAATTTGTTAGTTTAGTGATCATAGCTTATTCCAAATTTAGGGCACATTTACTAATTGAAAATGAATTGGTGCCATCATTTCATATAGAAAACTGAAAGTTGACTCTTACATGTTTTTTGTGCAGCAGTGTCCCTACAGCTCTCTGTCTCCCTCTATAACCTATCATGCTTTGCTTTGCCTGTAATTGTTGTCTTTTCTTAGACCCTTCACCTACTTCACATCTCTAAGCATTATCATTAGTGTAAGTGGGTAGGTTTTGCATCATTGCATCTGAAATAAATTAGAACTTATCTCTGTTGCCAATGACACAGTATGGAAACCATGAAGGTCAGTAAAAGTTAAACTGCTGATCATCTAGTCAGTAACAATGATTGGAAATGCAATATTCCAGGTTCTTTAGCATTGAATGTATGAAGACTATAAACACAAACTTCAGACATCAGGCTCTAGAGGTGCAGAGCCATGTGACAGCTAGGGGTGGGTATTGGGAAGGACCTCACGATACGATACGCATCACGATACTTGAGCCACGATACGATACACATTGCGATATCCCGATTATGCGATATCCCGATTATTATATTCTACATAGTTCACCGAAAAATTTAAAAATGCATTACACATCTTAAAATCCAAGTTGTATATATGTACATCAGATGATAGTGATGGATCTTAAAATCCGAGTTGCACGTTCATCAGATTATAGTGACAATTCATGGGACAAACTGAGTCAAAACAATGTTTTATTATAACTATATATATATAAGCTAAAGTTACAACATATTTGTACATGTTTTTCATATTATTTACATCATATGAAATTAACATTAAATTTAGTATGAGGTTGCTTTAATTATGTGGCAAATGATAATAAACACAAGAAAGATGGGTACTAAAACCAAGGACAGGCACAGTGATCAGTCAGTATAGATATAAACCATAAATAAATAAACCTCTGTCCATTATTTTTCATTTTTTAAGGACAGGCAATTGTGTTATATAAAAAATAAATTATAAAATGAAATAAAACGTGAAATAAAACCTGAGCTCAGTGCAGGGCCCTCCCAGGGTTGGTAGAGAGTGGCAATGCCCAGGACTGTCACTTAGGTAGGAGCACTGGGTGATATAATGGGGAAAAAATCGGGGATAAAAAAATATTAAAAAAAAAAAAAAAAAAAAATCGATATTCAAATTTTGAATATCGATATTGAATCGGCTAGAAAAGTATCGCGATATATTGCCATATCGATATTTTTGCCCACCCCTAGTGACAGCACATCTGGCTACTCTTGAATCCTCCTCAGTTTACAGTTTACCCAACATGAATGTTCGAAAGATGGTAACCCCTCTTTTAATCCTGTGTTTCGGTTTGCATGTCAACAATAAAACTGATATGATCGTATTGGATTGTGGGGGTAGAATTAGTAATTAAATACCACTTCATAAGAATATACATAAAAATTTGTTATCATTTTTTATTCCCCCATCATATGCATTATTTGTCACATTCGTGCCTCTCGTACCTGAGATGTAACTTCTCACTGAGTACTACATGGGCAGTTGGACAACTGTCTTGAATGTTTTCCAATTTTTAATAATCCCTTTCACTGTAAAACATTGTTTTTTACATCCTCACTTCTTCTTGGTGTGTTAATGCCTGAATGTCAGAATATTTGCTTTTACACAGGTCTGTTTACCTGCTGATGCTCAGTTAATCAAGGGCTAATAATTAACTGTACCTAGCTGCTACTTATTTCTGGCTTAATTTCTCATAGCAAGATGATGGTATGGTGGGAAAGAATCTGCATGCTGTTAGTGAGAGGTCATATTTTCTAATACCCAGTACAATCAGATGATATGTTTTTACACACATCTGAAGGAAAATTAGGATTAAAAAAGGGTGTACAAACCTTGGCATATGACTGTGAGCTGATTGACCTGTATGGTATCCTGGTACTGCTGACCTGATTACCAGTAAAGCACCTTATTTATTTTTATTTTTATATCCATTGAAACTCAGAATCAAAATCATAATCAGCTTTGTTGGCCCATTAATTTCCTGCACGAGCACAGTTTGGTTCTTCTTCAGTTTATAGACGTTGCACATATTATATACGTTTGAGGTGCAGTGTGGTATTCCTTCAAATGTAGCTGGGTTATCCTTTATCAGAGTATGGGTAACCAGTGCAAAACATTAACTTAGTGTGTTATAAAGGTTAAAGTGGAAACTTTACTGCACTGTAATGAAGTAAAATGGATAAATTAGCAATGATATGCGTCGTTTTTTTAGTCTGTTTTTCACACATGGCAGTGAATCAGCACATCACTACGTACAAAAGAAGCTGCACATTCTTTCACACTCGCGTTGTCTGATGCTTCCTCTCCCCCTACCTTGCTTGTATTATGTTTCTGTGTTAAACAAGCCGTTTCCTCCTTTCCCTTTGTCTCAGTTTCATTGCACTTCTTTTCTACCCGCGATCAGTGTTGCTTTCGGTTCACGTCGACCCTCACTCACTCTCAATACTCCCCATTTTTACTTCCACTTCCCACTTGTCCCCTTCCCCTTGACCTTCATTGTTTCGTCCACCCTGTTCTCCTCAGGTCTCCTCCTCCCTCCATCTACCCTGCCTCTGTATCATCAAAGCTCCCTACAAGGAGTTGGACACATCCAACCAACAGACAGTACCGGTAGTTTTTTTTTTTTTTTTTTTTCTTTCGTTCTTTCACACAACTCAATTTGGTGAAATTGGTGAGAGGATGTACTATGTATAAACCAAAAATATTTCAACATTTTATGAGTCCGCTTATTACATTTGTTAATATGCGTCCATGTTTGCATGTCAGGCCTGCAACACATAAAAAAAAAAGTCAGAATATGCGCAATTCAGTGACACCTGATGTCCACGGGTGGATGTAATGATGCAGTATCCGTGACACGCCGAGTCCTTCAGGAGCTGAGACGGCCACATGATCTCCCAGTGTCAACAAATGTGTAAGAAAATCAATGAAATGCCTAAACATATGTCCTGTAAAGGATTTAATATTTCTTCCTGTACATTGCATAATATCATTAAACCTTTAAAGGAATCCCAAGGGATTTCAGTGTTAAAACGGCAGATTAATCTGGACACCTTTTGATCTGGGAACCCGTGATTTGATCTTGATTTGAGGATTAAGATCGTGATCGGGTGGGATAAGCTCTGTGAAGGTATGTGGTTGTATCAGTGCTCTCAGCAAGGGGCATTTACATTTCTGTAATAGCAGCATTAATGCAGAACAAAACAGAGCTACCTTCAAGGCCGCGTCTTTCCCAAGGACGCCTGTGCATTTTACAACAGCGCAGCGAGAAACCACATTCTTCATGCAACACTAATGCATGTGTGCCTGGAGGCCTGACCTGTCCCCAACAGAGCATGTGTGGATCATTTCAAAATAAAATGTAAAGAAATGCATCGACGGCAGGAAAGGAAAACGGGTTAAAATAACGTGGGATGTAAAAATGAAAAGGAAGGTGTTTCTGGCTTTGAATGCAACAAAAAGTCTATATTAAGAAGTGAACTGAAACTGATGAGGGGTAAAATAGAAAGCCTTTTTGAGTGTTTGATGTAAGTTAATTAAGACCCCCTTGCTGCCATGTGAACACACATGGAAACGTACAAAGTTCCAGAGTAGAAAACTGCTAAATGATGTTTGGTCAGCAGCAGATGGGATGTTCCTGCTATGTGTATGTTTTTCACTCCCTGGGTTATGTTTATTTTTTCCCATGTGATTGTCGGAGGCTTACGGTCCGTTCTCAGTGTCCTTCATGGTTTACTGGCGCTGCTCATTTTATGTACATTTGATCTCGGAGTCCTGGGGCACAACCATTGTACTTATGTCACATGTTTTATGTGTTGTCCTTTAACTCCCGCTCTCTCCAGGAAGTAATATACCAGATATCTCTTAAGTTATGTTGTATCTTCAGGCTACAGAAATATGAAGTAATTACTCAGCTGCTGGAAGAGCTTCTAAAAGATATCTGGGTATCAAATGTTTGGCTTCAAGCACTTCCAGGAATATTACCCCGTGTTATTTCCCTCTGAAGTTATTATTTTTTGTTGAATGTTATGTACATGGAGAGAGACTGGTTTTTATAACTGCATTAATGTATTACAATGTTTTTATTATTCTAATTTAGCTTTTGGTGGCTTGCTGTTTTTAAGCTTTCTTCTGATAAATGTGTCAGTTTAAGCATCACTACAGACTCCCTTCATAATGGATGACAGAGGTAAGCTGTCTCGTCCTGAATCCTGTTGTTCCAGTTTTGCTAAAAAATAAAGTGCTGTGTCTCTCTCAATGTCTGTTACATTTAGATATTGAAAGTGTTTTTTTGTTTTTGCGGCCCCAGCTTGCCCATGGCTGCCGACCTGTTGGAGACGTGCATTGATGACGTCCTCAAGGCTCCTGCCGCTCCCTCAGTTACAAGTGCAGAGGAACTGGGACAAAGCAATGCCTACGCCGCTTGCAGTGGGGCATCTGATGATTTCAGTCTGGCTGGTGAGGCTCCAACGCCACCTTAAAACTGTATTCAATGACAAACACTATTTTCCTAATGAAATAGCAACAATATTGACATGAAGTGATGGTGGAATTGAGTAATTATTTACATCTTCAATGCATGAATTACTTTCAAAATGTGGTTATGGACATAAAGTAAAGCTGAAAGTGATATACGGTATATGTGCGTATTTTAAACGTTTTCGCATCTCTCAAGAAGCAGCAGCTCGTCTGAAGCAGCTGGAGTTGGAGGGTAGTCCGCTTCTGACTCCTCTCAGAAACAATATCAACGTTAATATTGCCATGAACAATCAGGTGAGTGGTCCTTTCTGTTAAAGCCCAGACTTCAGTTGCCTTGTCAATGTAGGCAGTTTATCTGCGACTGTTTTAGTTTCCCATTTGATCAACTCCACCAGGAGGACGTGGTGAAGCTCACGGAGAAGTGCAGCCTGAACAGCACGGGCAGCAGTCCAGTCGTCACTCCACTGCGCACCCCAGAGGACCTGAAGAGCAACATCCTGAAAGCGCAGGCTGAGGCCGGCACCCTCAAGGTGCAGAGTAAACGCAGCACACTTTCATGACTAGGAGGCAACTAGAAGAAAACTGTAACATCGCCAACATTACAATGCAATAATCGTGATGTTTAATTAATCCAAAATATTTATGATTAAAAACCTCATCATTGGCTTAGATTTAGCACTGTTTTTTTCTCCTATTGTATTTCTTCATTGTGAGTTTCATTTGGCAATTATACTAATTACAAACGAACCACATCGAATCAGAATGAAACGGCTTTGAGAAATGTTTGCAGGCTTGTTGTCAACACTATCAGACGCAAGTCTTTCTAGATCAGGGGTCGGCAACCCGCGGCTCTGGAGCCGCATGCGGCCCTTTAGCGCCGCCCTAGTGGCTCCTGGAGCTTTTTCAAAAAAGTTTCACCTTTTTTTTCCCCTTTTTCTTCTTTTTTGCTTCTTTTTTTTCTTCCTTTTTTTCTCTTTCTTTCTCTTTTTTTCTTCCTTTTTTTCTCTTTCTTTCTCTTTTTTTCTTCCTTTTTTTCTCTTTCTTTCTCTTTTTTTCCTTTTTTTCTTTCTTGTTTTTTTTGCTTTTTTTTCCTTTTTTCCCCCTTTTTTCTTCTTTTTTTCTTTTTTTCTCTTTCTTTGTCTTTCTTTTCCCTTTTTTTCCTTTTTTTTCTTTGTTTTCTTTTTTTTCTTTTTTCTTCTTTCTTTCCTTTCCACTTTTTTTTCTTTTTTCCTTTTTTAATCTCGACATTTCGACTTTTTTCTCAACATTTCGACTTTTTTCTCGACATTTCCACTTTTTTCTCAACATTTGAACTTTTTTCTCGAGATTGTACTTCAACATTAATCTCAACATTTTGACTTTTTTCTCTAAATTTTGACTACTTTTCTCCACATTTTGACTTTTTTTCGACATTTCTCCTTTCATCATTTGTCTTCATTCTAAGGCTGATACAAGACCTTTCATTTTTTTACGGCTCCAGACATATTCATTTTTTGTGTTTTTGGTCCAATATGGCTCTTTCAACATTTTGGGTTGCCGACCCCTGTTCTAGATGGTTGATGTTCAACAGTCCTTAAGGTTTCTGGGAAAAGTGTACCTGTTTCTGAGGTGCATGGCAGGCAAATGTCTTAGAGTCAAAACTCCAGCAGCACACGTTGTTTGACTAATGTGTTTCAGTGTCTGGCCTTCATCCATCAACATATTAATCTATCTGCTTGTGTTTTTCTTTGTGAAGGGACCTTCAGAGGAGCATGTGCTAATGGTTGGAGATAAGAACTGTAACTTGCAGGAAGCTTCTGCCAGGTAGGAGCACACAGTTTTACAAGAATACCAAAAAAACGTTGTCTTTATTTATTAGATTAAACATCAATGCCTGAAATCCCTGGATAGAAAGCAAGGACGAGTGCTCTGAAATAATTTTCAGCAGTGCTATACATGTACATACAGATTCAGCAGGTTCAGACTGTGTTTGTTAGTTTGCAGCAAACGTAGAGGAGCAAAGCCGGTGGACTTGTGCTGTGTGTTGAAAATGACGCCTTCCCTCTTCGTCCTAAATCATTCACAGAGTCATGCAGTTCAGCGTCTCAGCCAATCACAGCCCTCCTACTGCTAGAGCCGATTAATCTGTTGAATATTTATGAAGAGCCTTAGCATAACTTAAAGTAATGCATCATCACATTTCATTTGCATGAACACAACTTGACACAAGGAGAAGTAGGTTGTTGACCCAGACTCGTACTGGAGTCTGTTAATGGGTGAGAGCAGAAAAAAACATCCAGATTTTCTATGTTTACTGTTAATTGCAATTTAAATGAACGTAGAATTAATGAAGTGAAATATGCATGGATCATTAAACCCACATACCATCACCTACTATTATTATTAATGCAGTTGGAAGCATATCTGGTAGTATCTCTGGTGCATATTGTATTGGGCCAGGATTTTCTGTGTCCTGTAGGCTCAGCTTATTTTAAGAGTCATGTTTGATCTCTATAAACCGGACTGAATATGTTGTTCATGCATGTGCAGTGTGACACACGTTAAGGACTGTGTTTTGTCGGTTTACCAGATTGAAAGTACGTACTGGGCGACTGGGCAGTAACACATCTCTGACTGTTGCCAGTCGTCCTGACATCCAAGACTCCTGGGATCTGCTCAAGCCCGCCTCGCTGGTCTCGTCTGCCACTCCCAGGTTGGTGTTTGTAGCTACTACGTGCTTTTGGTTGCATGAATAGCTGTAACATCTCTATCTGACAGATGCTGTTTTCACTCTCCGTGGCTGAGCAGAGCACGTTTCAATCTACCGTATTTAGCGGACCATTAGGTGCATTGGGTTATAAGCCCCAATATCAACGAATGGGTCTATTTTCATACATAAGGCGGGTTATAAGCCCCATGATAAAACATAGATAAAGTGAAACAAAATAGTCGGGTAAGTCTAGGGGTGTAACAATATATCGTGCCACGAAATTTCGCGATACAAAAACGTCACAATACGTGTCGTGGAGGTGACAAAGTGTATCGCGATATTGGGTTATTAATATTAATCTATTGTGTTGACTAGTAACGCGCATCTGACCGCGCCTCGACCTGCGGACCAAAATCTTACTCCGCTCAGAAGAAACTAGTCCCATTTTGTGGTCCCGTTTTGAGCTCTGAACTTTTACTAATGTAAGGCTGGTGTAGAGTTAAGCCTTACCTTATTAAATTAAACCTTTTTCGGGTCGTGAGTAGGATAAACACGGGGACAACTTCTGCTGAGCTCCAGTGTACTTTAATGTCCGCTCAACAGCGTAGGATTTTAGAACATCAACACAGCACCTAGTGCTGTATCAGTCCGCCTAATCTAAAACATATTAACAACTACAGATAAACTGACTAGTGTAATTATAGTCCCTGATTTACATCAGAATATAAAGAATATATTTATAAAATAATGAACCCTGAATTACCAAAATAAACTTCTTAACAAAAATAAATCTCCTCTTACACTTATAAGGTGAGCATGAATCAGTCTTTTTTATGATGTAAAGTTGTATGTATTTATTTACTTTTATTTATTTATTTAATTTTAGTTGTTAAATTAGAAAGAAAAAAGTCAAATCATACATGAGAGAAACTATTCAGTTTGTGGCTAAATATTTTTACTTGTATGAAACTGAAGATGCATAATGCAAACCTGACATTTACTTTTAGTTCAGTTTGTGGAAAATGGTTGGCCTGGCTTTCTCTTTAAAACTTAAACAGTTATAAAGCATTACAAACTGTAACAATAGGGTAAACACACAGTATTATTTTGTGTCTTTCAAATAAGACAATTTTTTCCAGTCATATGTTCCTCATTCGAGGTTGTTAAAAAAATACTGCTATAGTATCGTTATCGGGACCTCAATATCGTGTATCGAACCGTATCGTGAGATTAGTGTATCGTTACACCCTTAGGTAAGTCGAACTTTACTCAACTTATTCACAATAACTCAGAATTTCGTTCGGTTGTAAATAATATAGAAAAATACTCTCACATTTTAAATAATTCGTGTTCCACAAATAAGAAGTGGCGGAGGTATTCCAACATTTGGTTATAACTGGATTATGATATAGATTTGAAAATTGGGTTTATGCTAAAAACTAATGTTGGCTTGACATCTAACTATAGTAAGGTAACATTGACTAGAAGTTGGATGATGGTTGCTTGCCAGCAGTACTTCGTTAGTTATCTAACGTTGTCTGACGTTGCAACCCATATCCAACCAAGGACCGACTTTAATGTGTCAGCTGAATGGTCCGACAATCAATCAAGCTGAGCGGCTTCATCGCTACCAAAGTCACACTAAAATATTTTAACAGATTTTTGAGTGCAGTGTACCACATAAACCTGGTTCGACGTCAGTAAGCCCAACAAAATTCATACATAAGCGCCCCGGATTATAGGGCGCACTGCAGATTTTTGAGAAAAGTTAAGGATTTTAAGTGCGCCTTATAGTGCTGAAAATATGGTACTCACTAATAATAATTATATTAATGGGAAGGGTTGCACAGAAAACAATCAAATATGTAAAATTTAGTTGATTCTTGACAAACGTGTGAATAAGACTTGAGGAGGCGATAATGCTACATCAAACTATAAGCTGTGATCTATAAGACCATCTTTATCCATGTAACGTGAATCAAACCTGACTTGACTGAATGTAGTTTTTGGGTTGAGATGATGCAGCTTCAGCGGTCCTGGTGTCGTGTGCAGGACTATAGATATTGGCCGGGTTTCCCAGATCAGTTAAGTAGTTCTTAACAGCGAAAGACTTCTTTCAAACCTTCTTAAGGAGCCTGTGAAAGAAAATCGCGTTTCCCAGAGTTGCTCTTAGCTTAAGTATCTCTTTCATTAAGAAGGAAATGAAAGATGCTGCTGACCCAGTCTTTACAACCATCTTAGTGAACAAAGACTCACAGATCCAGCCGCGTCAGGCAAATCAATATCACACCAAGCAATGAGATATTAAAACAATGCACCCCGCACAAATTTTGATCTATTTTATACTTTAGATTTATATTGTTTAGCATTTATTGGTGACAGCAAAGGAAAAAAAAAAGAAAAATAAGGAATAACAAGTGTGTTCCTGTATATGCTTTATGCGCACAAATAAAACGATCATCATGAATATCATTTATTTGATAATTTGGCTGCTATACAGCATGTTCTCTCTGCAAATCAACCGCGTCGCCGTGCGCGAAGCAGAACTGTTTATGAACGCATTCGTGCGTCAGCACTTCAGTCCCCTGGACGTGTGTCGGACCGGGCTGTCCAGGCAGCCGGGACACCGATCCTCCTGCGCCGTGCCCGAGCCCGAGCACCTCTACGTGTGATGACAGGGAAGCAGCAGCTGAAGAACAGGAGCCTTTGATGAATCGTTCATTACAGTCTCAAATATAATCAATGGTGTCGGTTTATATTAAAGAATCTTTTTGCCCAGAAGAAAAAAGAGCGAAGACAACGACCCATAACTATTTTCTTCTCTTGAAAAAACCTGCACCGCGAGGTTTAGGATAAAAAGACGCTGCAGCGCGAGTCGGGATGCAGGGTCTCAGAAGAGGAGGAATACGTGCGAGGCGGGGCTGATCTCTGCAATCTGAAGCGCTCTATAATTGTAAAAAGAATTTCACTTATCACGGGTTCTTTTTGGAACATAACCCCTGCGAAAAACCAGGGATTGCTGTAATTCCACGTTGCGATTTGCGAAACTCGCCTTCTCTTGGCTCATGTTTTTGAACACACACAAACGCCCACCCCGTTTCCTCCCGGTTTCTGCGTGTGGGGAAAAAAAGCCTCACTATAGCCAGAAATAACGGAGTAACACACCATTTGGATGAAAAAGGGTCATTGAATTATATTTATCATCTTAATTTTTTATTATAACGCACAGGCAGCAGTGAATTAGTGCGTTAGGCAGCAGTGCTGCGTGTGAAAATGCGCTGATAGTGATCGGTGATCGATTTGCCTGGCATCGATTCATTTGGTTTCAGAACCGGACAGCTGCTCCAAAGAGCTTCTGAAAGAGCGAAACTAAAGGACGGTGTTAAGAAGTCATCTGGGAAACACCCGTATCTTAGGGTTCTCTCTTAGTTCAAACCTTCTTTGAACCTCTCTTAAATCCTTAAGAGAGGTTGGATCTGGGAAACCCGGCCATTATCTGTGCATGTGATGGAGGGGTGCACAAGGTAGAAATTTAATTTAATATACATGAAATGTCTTATTGTTTTTTTTTTTTAAGATTTTGTGGCTCTAGTGGCCTTTATTTTGAAAGTAGCTACACAGGAAACGGGTAGAGAGAGTGAAGGGATGCCCTGCAGTGAAGAGCTACAGGCCGGGATTCGAACCTGTTGGAGGGCGATACTCTCTGATATGATACGGCCGCTCAACCCACTGAGCTATCCGTGGTCCAGCTTTAACATTGTGTGGAATTTGTAACCCTTAAAAAGAGGCTGATGGCCTAAGATGAGGAAAACTCAAGTCATAAGTTATTCAGTGACCACTACACTTAATCTCCTTAAACAGTTAAGACCACAGTAGTTGGAGGGAACAGGCCTTCATCATTTAATCATGAAGTGGGGAGGACAGAGAACTGTTAGACGTATGAGAGTAGAGACGGATTTAAAGAAAACAGTACAAAGGGCTTTATTTCTACTTCTGTGGTCCCAAACGTACTTGATGTGCTGTAATTTTAGCGTTTGATACTCCTGACTACATTGAGCTGTGTGACTCCGACAGGATGTGAAGCATCAATTTCACATCGACAACTAGTGACAGAAGCGCAGCCTGTTGTCTGTAGCGTTGATGACATCTGTTGGTGTGTTTAAGTACTGTGTGTCAGCGTGTGGGTGTGTGTGTTTTCGTGAGTCACATGATTTTACTTCTGCCTGGATACTGCCTGCAGAGAGTGACACACACAAGAAAAACAGACGCATATGCATGCTTGATCAGACAATTCACAAATGTTGCGTGTCTCTGGGCTCATTGATGCAGCAGATGCTGCTGTGGGTTTGCTGTCCTTAATTTAACACAAGTGGCAACGAGTGGAATGGTCTCTTTTTTTTTTTTTTGTCTGAAACTCTACATTTCAAGATATGGAACAATACACTGGTACATGTTGACTAATTTATGTGCTCTTTCTATTCTTTAGTGCTGAGAGGTTAGCAGAGGACTTAAACCCGTCTGTTTCCATGATTCCAGCTGCCATCGAAGGCTCGGCTCCGAAGGTAAGACCATTATTTACTGATTAGTCATCAGTGCAATGACTTCATGCAAATACCTTACTATTGGACCTTTTATTCAGTTACACTGGGACTTATAGACGTTAAATGTTTACAAAGGGTCTTATCTGAAGAACCTGAAGGTAATATTGTGTAAAGTATTGATTTGACTTTTCATCTTAAAGTTATAGGCACAATCGGTTGTCCATACGGTATATTAAAGTCAAAGAAACATTTAAAAAAAAACAACATTTTTTTCTTTTAATCTGTACAGTAAGAACAGCTTCCCATTAGGGCTGAACGATATGGACAAATTTTCATATCTCGATATTCATGCCAGATATCTCGATATCAATACGATACGATATGACTTCGGTTCGGTGAAAACCAAGCATTTTTCAGAAAAATAAAAACATCAGAAATCAAAAGAGTGCAGTTTTATTGATTAGAACTCACTGCCAGTCATCAACATTAACATAAAGTCACTCAATAATAAATAATAATCAAAATATTTTACTGTAGCTCCGCTTTAACGATAAATAACCAATGCAGTTAGAGTTAGAGTTCAGTACATGTTATTGATTGGACGCTGCAGCTGAACGGACTGTCACAACATCACTGCAGTTTCATGACGGAGTGAAGACAGATTACAGATTAAACTCATGTTTCACTCCCAGGTTTCATATTTGATTTATTTTCTGTTTCAACAATTAAATATCTAAAAATGTTAACTTTCAATCTGATCAACAAAACAACCAGAAACAACTTTCTTAATTTATTACTGCGCATGTGCAATCCCCCCATTTGTCCAATCCTTGTTTTTCAGTATCCTCCAACGAAATAGAGAAAAGAGTTTTCCACTCGCTGTTTTAATTCCCAATTTCGATTTTCAAACACATCAATTAATTTTTTATTATCAAAACAAAAGATGGGGAACGGATTATTTTGGTTTATTTCTCTATTTTTATTTTGTAATTTCAAAAAAAAAAACGGATGGCCGTGAAGTACACGTCGCAATTTTCACCAAGCACGACTTGCACAACACCTCGCTCTGGTCGACATCATCCTTTCTAATTCCAAAATACCTCCAAATAATGGAGGATGATTTATGTTTTGGCACAAAATTAGATTCTGCACTGCCACCGGCCGCATTATCCTCCGCACTCATGTCTCTTTTCTTCCGTTTGGATTTCTCCGCTCTTCTCCGCTCTCCTGTGCGTGTGGCTGTGTGCGTCTCGGTCTACGTCTCCCTCCCTCCCTCCTATGTTTGTCATTGGTTGGCTTCAGCTGTCGATCAACAGCAAGCATGAAATAAGCTTTGTGGTTGGCTGGCCGTAGTGGTGCGTTCAAGGGCAATCTTAAAAGTAATGTTTATGGAGACTGCTCGAGCTGTACAAGCAGGGCGAGCGGAAATATATCGTTTATATCGTTGCTTTTCCGTTATTAATGTCTTGAATGTTCATATCTCGATATAGATACGATAACGGTATATCGTTCAGCCCTACTTCCCATAGTTAAAGGTACCCCACATTGGATATTGGCCACTGTGACTTCCATTCCTTATATTAACATGTTTTAATATTGAAATACCAGTACATTAGTATATATTAGTACATGACATACAGTTGTATGTGGTTTATAGCTGCTTGAGCAACTGGAGCAGTTATCTGAACTTCATCATACTCAACACAGGTGTTATGTGAGTCCGTATCAGTGAATCCGTCAAGTGTGTATTAAATCAGACATATGGTTGTTCAGAGATTGAACAGACAGATGGGGTCTGTACAGACTGTAAGTTGCTCTCTGAAGTGTACATCATGGAGTACTCAGCCTTCTACACTAAATGGAATATCTCAGCTCAGCTTTAAAGGAACTGGATCATGTGGGGAAGGTTCAACACTGAGCAGGTTAGCAGGCAAGATGACCCACTGATGAGACTTTAGGCATGGCCCAATAACCTTTTTCAACAAACTTTAACGTTACCCTTCAGTGCTAAAATTTACCGCCGCAACAAATACCTGAGACGGTTCCATCCCGCTGGGGGGGATGTACAGGGGGAGATCTGTCTGTGTGACGTTGTTTTAAAATGGAGAAATGAAAGATAGCTTCTCATGTCTGACACTGAGCATGATGGGAGGAGTAGTGTTCATTCACGCCAGCGCTCCTCAAACAAGTCCTCCAAAGCTACTGTCCTACATGTTTACGTGGTTCCCTGCTCCAACACACCTGATTTAAGTGACTGATTTGCTCTCGGCTAGTCGTCAAAGCCTGCACAATCTGTTAATTATCCATTCATTTGAACCAGGGAAAAATCTCGAACATGGAGGGCAGTTGCCTTTAAGTGGACTGGGAAACACTAACTTTGACTGCTCCATGTAACACAGACATAAACACTGCTGTGATTTCATCTGCAAGGTTGCATTGTTGAACGTAGCAGTTGATGAGTGTTGCTGCTTGTATGTTATTGTTATAAAGAGTGTTTCCATTGTGCTGCAGGTTAAAGCAGAGGATTTTGACCTCCACGTCGCTCCCCTGCTGTCTGAAAACCTGATCGACTTCACTGATCCAACTCCTCTGGTAAACCATTTCAGGCCTCATGTAATTCTTACATTTGGAAATGAAACCACACTAATGTGGATGGAGCCCTTGTCTGGCTGTGAAGCCTCAGAGTACCACGGCGACACAACTACATACAACACTGCCCTGCTGGTATAAGCTTGCTTACTATTTTCAGAACCGCTCGTCTCGTCAGTCAGCTTCATGTCTGGTCTACCTTGTTAAATAGTCGGCGACAGTGACAGGACAGTTGGGGAATCTTGTTAAACTTCTAAGTGAAGAAAGATTCATTTTCATTCATTTATTCTTTATTTCATTCAAAAAATAAAACAATTCAATACAAATACAAATGTTCTTAAATTGTGAATGAAAAGGGAGCAGAAAGAAGAAGAATCTTATCTGATCTGCCCCTTTTTCCAAGAAATAACTTCACAAATAACATAAATTAAAAATAAAAAAAAAAACAACTAAGTGAATAAAAAAAACTAAAATAAAATAAAATTACCGCCGTCTATGGGTATGGCAATCAAACTTAACTAACATGTTTCATTATATTTACTTAACATACAGGCTTTAATTGTTCTTTTGAATGTAATGTTTGATTTGGATTCTTTGTTTTCTTTATTCAGATTGTTCCATAAACTAATTCCTTTCACAGAAACACGACGTTCGATCAATTTTGTCCTGCATCTTGGTTTTAAAAAAATCTCTGTTCCTTTTAAGTTATACTTGCTTTCTCTTTTTTCAAATCTTTTCTGAATGTTGATTGGTAAAGTTTTTTTATGAGCTTTAAACATAATTTGCAGAATACTATAGTCTACTAGTTCATGAAATTTCAACAATTTTAACTGAAGGAATAATGGATTTGTTGCATCTCTATATCGTTTTCTACTGATTATTCTTATGGCTCTTTTTTGCAGAATGAAAATTTATTGAATATATGTTTTACAGGCATTTCCCCAAACTTCAACACAGTAGGTCAGATAGATAGAGAATGATCAACTTACTGCAGCACTGCAAAGAGCAGCCACCCTTGAGCTTACAGTGGTCCACCGGACAGCATTTAGATGAGATCGCATCCAAAACCAGCGACACTGGTAGCTGGCTCTTTGTCGGGTTATGTAGGAGTGACCCCTTAGTGCACTTAGACATCTATGATCATTGATATACATTTACATGCGAATGTGTCAACAATCCCGTGACTATCTTATCTACATCTGCAGTCATCATGTAAACGTCATGTTCCAAAATATAATATTTTAGGAATCAAAGTGAGTATTTGTACTTGAACTGAGGTCCAACACACTTGGAGAAAGCTGCATCTGTCAGTTTTTCTAAAGGTCTCTGTCTGTTCAGAATGAGACCTGTCCCCTCGTATACTGATGGACATAACCAAATATTAAGCTAATATGACCCTGTACACGCAGGTTTATGTGGCTCCGGTGATTACGTTCTTGTCTGGGTTCTGCTTTGTCAACACAATGGTTTCCTCTGGTCCTGGGTAATTCCTGGTAAGCTGCTAGACTGCAGCAGCTCACCAGGCATGGTCACCTTTAAGTCAAATGTTGCTTTCAGTAACAGATGAATTAAAGGGAAAGTTCGTTTTTTTACAACCTGGACCTTATTTCTGGCATTTTTTATGGTCGTATACTCACCCAGAGGTGTTTGGTGTCATTTGGAGTCCTTCGGAAGATATTAGGAGTTTTTTGCGAGCCGCTTCTCCATATAACGGTAGTGAACGGGGCACCGCCGGACACAGAAGATGCAGCGTCTAAATAACACATGATTGCCGCGAAACTCTTCATTTCTTTTATGAATCACTAGATCTGCTTCCAGAACCTGTTGTAACATTGTGGGGCTGTCTGTGTAATAAATAAATCCGTTTGTAAACAAGACCTCTGAACTCATGACGTCATCTCTGTGCGCGCACTCTGTCCTCCGTTCAGTGAGCTCTTCAGCCGTATACTCCGGCTCAAAACGGTAAGGACGTCCATCATATTCAAAGTCGTCGTCCACAACCTCAGAATTTGACAAATATTCAGACATGTTTCAAATAACTAACAGTAAACTAACAGTAGTGAACTCCAGCTGTACACAGAGCTGTGTCTGGGACGCGCGCACAGAGATGACGTCATGAGTTCAGAGGTCTTGTTTACAAACAGATTTATTTATTACACAGACAGCGCCACAATGTTACAACAGGTCCTGGAAGCAGATCTAGTGATTCATAAAAGAAATGAAGAGTTTTGCGGCAATCATGTGTTATTTAGACGCTGCATCGTCTGTGTCCGGCGGTGCCCCATGCGCTACCGTTATATGGAGAAGCGGCTCGCAAAAAACTCCTAATATCTTCCGAAGGACTCCAAATGACACCAAACACCTCTGGGTGAGTATACAACCATAAAAAATGCCAGAAATAAGGTCCAGGTTGTAAAAAACCGAACTTTCCCTTTAATAACTATGTATGAAATAATTTCCCTCCAAACCCCGAGCACGGGACAGACATTACATCATTCCATTTTCAAGTTTGTTTCCAGGGTGTTGCTGGATTAATACATCTGTGCCTTCCGCTTGTGTTCCAGCTCCCGCCAGGGCAGCCCAAACCTCTGATCACACCTCGCTGGATCATTCCTTCAACCGCTGTGAGTTCAGCTCTTCATCTTCCTTCCAGCCTGGCAGTTGAGCAGTGTATCATACTGTTTGCATTTGTCATAGGCTCTCTGTCAGGAAATGTTGAAGTGTATTGATTGTCATGCTGGGACTCGGGGTCTAGTTTGGTCTTGCATAGTTGCTTTCCAGTCAATAGCAGATGTAGAGGCTGTGCAGGAACTGACATCCATGCTTCTTCCTCCCCCTCTTCTAATGCAGCCTCCTGGCATCTTTACTAACGGCCTGCTCGACATAGACCCCCCATCTAAGGTCTCCCCTCTTCTCCCTGCTGATCGGGCAGCACCTCTTACCCCAGCCCCTCCCCACCTCGATCACACACGTAATGCCATCTCTGCCAGGTAACGTTTTTTTTGTTTTTTTTTTGGTGTTTGGGCCAGGAAGCAGTACATTTGTTTGTGAACCTTTGTAGTCTGCTGAGATGCACTAATGACTAGAACGGTTCCACCTGATTGTTGAGCCTAGCTGCCTTTAGAAATCGCTTGGAAACACTGCTCAGTTTGTAAAACCAGCTCATTACTGCAGAGTCCACTCAGTCTATTTCCTGAGGTCTAGTTCCTTTTTTTGTATAGATATCTTTATTGAGGGCATAAAAAAAAAGAAATAATATTTACAATAACAATATAATTATCAATATTTCTCCCCCTTTTTTTTTTTTTACTTTTCATAACATTAATTAAGCCAAAAATTAATAAATAAATAATAATAATAATAATAAAAATATATATATAAAAATAAAATAAAAAAATGTAAATAAAAATAAAAAACAACACACCCCTCTCTCCTTCCCTCCCTCATATGGTCAATAGATTACATAATTCAAAATAATTTAACATATGTCTATCAATACTAGAACAAAAATGAATAATACATTAAATAATCAAGTCCTGTGTAAACACATTCATTAACATAGTAGATGATTCAGATCATTAGAAAAGCAAAAAATCCAAAAAAGGTCCCCAAATAAGGTCAAAGTCTCTGTTTTTTTTTCTAACGGAATACAATATTTTTTCTGGAGTAAGAGGTCTAGTTCCTGATTGGCACCGCACAGGTGGCAAAATAAGTGATGACATATCTGTTAAATACAATCTTGTTAAACTAGTCTCTTTCCAAGTGAGATATTGTATTTGATGAGAGTTTCTGCGGCCTGTCTTAAATAACTTTATTCGTATTTTCTAAGTGTAGTTTTACTTATCAGGGAATTTAGAAACATTTTGTCCTTACATTACTATGAAATGAGTAATTTATAACCTCAAGTGAAGAGAAACGCATCATATATTCCAGAGTCATGACTTATTAAACACAAACTAAACCAAAATGCAGGAGGCAGTGTGGGAGGAATAAATCCACTCTGACTGCTCATCAAATGCTCTCGATTAATTGATGATCAGCTGTTTTGCCAAACTGTATAAAAGCAGAACTCTGTCTCAAGACCATTTCCAAACGTTTGAAATCAAAAGATTATTCACAAGTGAAAGGGATTTAATCTATTCTTTTGACAATCTTTTCAGTAATCATCCAAGCAAGGTCACCTCAAGGTCAGACTGTGCAGTTCTCAGAGAAACTAGAACAAGAGTAAAAAAAACAACAAAACACAAGAGCTACGTCTAGGGATGGGAATCGAGAACCGGGTCTTGTTGAGAACCGGTTCCCAGTGTTTCAATTCCTTGGAATCGTTTGCCTTTTTCGCAAACGATTCCCTTATCGATTCCAGCGGGCGCGAATGACGTCACCAAGCACGTTGTGCAACGTGCGCATTCGCGCCCAGCAGGAAAACACGGGGACAAAGCGGCATAAACGCTCGAAAGTTTGGTTACATTTGACCAAAAAGGATGACAACAGGGCGACAATACTTGCATTGTGGACATTTTACCAAAGGGGGGAAACTGTTAGGACTCGGCCGGCAGATACGCTGGGAGCGCGGAGTCAGCCGGCGTGTGGTAAGGCTGATTTATGGTTCCGCGTTACACCAACGCAGAGCCTACGGCGTAGGGTACGCGGGGACGCGTGCCGTACGGTGCGTGTCGCCGCGTACCCTACGCCGTAGGCTCTGCGTCGATTTAACGCGGAACCATAATTCATGCTTTAGAAGAGCTGCGCGCTCGGCCACGCGGACGTGCCGGGCGCTCCTCACACAGCTGCAGCTCGTCAGCTCATCTATGGAGAAGGTAAAGAGCAGTCACCGCTAGCTTCTCCTTTCATCAAGGCAGGGAAGAGTATCAGGCCAGAATAGATGAATGTCACCAGCAGTGACTAACTTTGTGGTGTTGAACATGTTACTGGACATTCATGTGTAATTGCCACAAAATAATTTGTTGTATTTAGTTAATTTCTACAGAAGAATATTTATTTTATTATTATTATTTTATATTAAATACATATTTTATATTACAAATCATTTTGTGGGGACCCCGACACACCATGGAAGGGCCAGAGGCTGGGCGCGTCTTAAGACCTCACTTATATTTTTTTGTTCAAAGATATAAAACAAAGTTGATACTAAAATTGTTTGTTCTTCTTTTTTCCAAATGAGAATCGATAAGAGAATCGATATCGAATCGTTAAGCAGAATCGAAAATGGAATCGGAATCGAAAAAATCTTATCAATTCCCATCCCTAGCTACGTCTCAGACTCTACAGACCTCAGTTACCGTGGTACTGGACCCGGATGAAGAAGCAGAGCTCATCTGGGAGTCGTCAGGAGGACGCTTAGGTTTACAAAGCTGCACCTGAACAAACCAGAGACTTATGGAACAATGAGACTTAGTTAAAGATGTTTGGTCTTTTGGACCATTTCTGACTATAAAATATAAACTCCATATCAGCCCTAATACCAAATCTGAAACAATGGTGGTAGAGGTGTGATGATTTGGGCTTTTATTGTTGTCGTAGCCACAAGTCCTGGACACCTTGCACCCAACAAGAAGAATATTATTCTGGAGTCAAATGTGACACCGTCTGTGTGACAACTAAAGTTTGACCAAAGTCAGCTCATGCATCGGGGTATTGATCTGCAGCAGCAAGTCCACATCAAGAGTGACAGGGTCACGACCTCAACCCCGCTGAGATCCTGCAGCTCCACCCTGCAGGAGCTGTGCAAATACACACACACACCAACGCCTCAATCATGTGAATGGGTGAAAATGCCTCCATAACAATGTGACATACTGATACTAGGAATGGGTGATATTTTACCGTTCACGATATACCGTCAAAAAATGTCCTCACGATAAGAATTTGTCATCTCGCGGTAAAAACGATAAATTCCCGTTGATGTTTTTGTGTAAACCTGATTTTTGGAAGGAAGGAAGGAAGGAAGGAAGGAAGGAAGGAAGGAAGGAAGGAAGGAAGGAAGGAAGGAAGGAAGGAAGGAAGGAAGGAAGGAAGGAAGGAAGGAAGGAAGGAAGGAAGGAAGGAAGGAAGGAAGGAAGGAAGGAAGGAAGGAAGGAAGGAAGGAAGGAAGGAAGGAAGGAAGGAAGGAAGGAAGGAAGGAAGGAAGGAAGGAAGGAAGGAAGGAAGGAAGGAAGGAAGGAAGGAAGGAAGGAAGGAAGGAAGGAAGGAAGGAAGGAAGGAAGGAAGGAAGGAAGGAAGGAAGGAAGGAAGGAAGGAAGGAAGGAAGGAAGGAAGGAAGGAAGGAAGGAAGGAAGGAAGGAAGGAAGGAAGGAAGGAAGGAAGGAAGGAAGGAAGGAAGGAAGGAAGGAAGGAAGGAAGGAAGGAAGGAAGGAAGGAAGGAAGGAAGGAAGGAAGGAAGGAAGGAAGGAAGGAAGGAAGGAAGGAAGGAAGGAAGGAAGGAAGGAAGGAAGGAAGGAAGGAAGGAAGGAAGGAAGATTGAATTGACATTTTTGTGTAACAAACATGGTGGATCTGAGAGCGAGATAGATTTATAGTTAAAAAGGTGGAGTTGAATTTGTATTTTTTTTTAATCGTCATTTTTATCGTTATCGGGATAAATGCCAGAAATAATCGTGATACATTTTTTAGTCCATACCGCCCATCCCTAACTGATACACAGAAAATGATTACTTAAATTATGTCTGATAAAGATAAATCTACCAGGCTTAAAGTCCTGGGATCTACTTTTTTTCACGTACTGCTTCTGCATTTTGGCTTGGCTTTAGTTTGATAAATGACAGTTTTATTTGTCAATGTTATTGAGTATATAAAGTTAATGTGAAGACTCAAAAAGGACTAGGTGACCTTTTTATTTATTTTTTTGTAAAAATTGAAAGATGTGCACTTTGTTTCACGTGACTGAAGCGAGGAATTCAGGAAAAATCTGAGTGTTTTAATGTTTGCTTCATGAAGTCTCCTTGTCTGATGCATGCCCTCCACTCCCGTTTCCCTGCAGCACCGCAGGTCAGACACCAGCCACGGAGGATGCAACCAAACTCAGAGGCCTCTTGACCACTGAGCTCTGATGAAGGGGAGAGCAGCCATCGCCACATCCTTCATCTTCCTGACTGCTTTCCCACAAACTGTGGCTCAGAGGAAAGGAAGAGGCAGCTTACAAGCAACACAGCCACAGTTTTAGTTGCATTCACAGTGACAAAGGAACTTCACGCTGATCAACCTGATGCTGTTGTCATGTTCAAACTATCTCATGTTGTACATTGTTCAAAAACAAACGTGTATTAACATCCTAAGAGAGAAGCTCTGCCTCCCACCAGCCGCACCGTCTCCCAGCAGATGTTCCTGTTGGAGCTGAAACTCAGAAATCTGTGACCTCACAGCTTCAGACTCGTGAATGAAAGGTGACTGTAAAGGTGTGTTGATGCTGCTGTTGCGCTGGCAGCGTGTCCTGCACCTGCATGAACACAGAGCTGCTGAAGAACACTGGATGGAGAACTGAGAAGACAAGAGGCATGAAACCTCAAGATGTTGATTTCTAACTGTCCTCTACACACGACGACACACATGTCGCTATCCTTGTAGCACAAACACTACAGATCTTTGTTTTTTAGCTAGTTACATGTGAAAATTGTCTTGCAGCCACTGGAAATGAGATCTTCACTGGATTTTCTCTGCAACACTGGACCTTCCAGCTGATGATGATGATGACGACGATGATGAGAAATTACCATTTTGATTTTACAGATTTTTTTATTACCCTGTTCTTAATTTTTTTTTTTTCTTCTTTTGGTTTTTGATGACTGAAAATGCACATTGCAAGTCTTTTTGACTCCACGCGTTTGTAGCAGCATCCCAACAGACCATTACCATAAATGACAGACTGTTCTTTGAAAAACCTGATTGTATTCTGTAATTTTTAACATTTTTTTTTCCCTAAAATTTCATTGCATTAATTTCAGCTTCTAAATTAGACTTGAAAATGCCAAAAATGGAAACTGGTCAGTTGCTGATGACACAGTGTGAGCAGGTGGAGTTGTGGACCTGGACAGCTGCTCTTCAGCTGTTTGACGTCTCTCTTCACTCATGTAGCTTCTGCCATGCCTTATGTAAATGAATGTATTCACCACGTCTCATCTGACGAAGCTGGAAACGCCACACTTCAAACGTGCACCACTTTCACAGCTGTTCCTGTTTCACTCACGATGGCTGTTTATAGTTTAGCACTGAAGAAAAATCTGTGAAGTATCTTAAAAGCAGATTTTGTACACTGGGAAAGTTGAGCTTTTCGCTGTATTTTTCAGATAATTAAGTATATGACATTGATTTTTTTTTTTTTTTTTTTTAAACTGTTTTAGTCACTAAGTGTAGACCCTCATTCCAGTTTTGTGTAGTAATTTTCAGTGGGATGATTTGATTATCTTAAAAGTTGACGTTGACTGTTTTACAGTGTCATCTCACTAAGCAGTGACCAGTATTTATGCTCAGTGTAATTGTTCAGTATTATGTTGTCTAAAAGTATTGTAGCAAACAGTTGATCATATATTTTGACAATATGATGACCGCAGCCATTCGTAGATATGATATTGACTATGTTGGCAGTATAGTTACTACACATGTCCTGTTTGGGCTTGTTTTCTTAGAGAAGCCGTAGATATTTACTCATCAGACTGGGGAAACCTCAGATTGTGATGTCTCAAATGCAATTTTTCTATATACCTTTTTCTTCTGGATACACTCATGATTCAGTAAAGCATTGCTGCAATAGGATATGGTCGTTTCCTTTTATTTTTATTATTGTTTGAAGGTTTTTTGAGGTGATTACTCTTAGATTTATGTCAGATGTTAATCTGAGCTGCCACTCTGCTGATCAGCTCACGTCTTTAAAGGTAAATTATTCTGTACATTCCGACCTTAACCCACGTGGTCTGTTTTTATAAACAAACGTGGCTTTGTTCTGCGTTTAATGCAGTAACAAGTGTCACCAAAAACCAGTAAATGAAGGCCAGCAGTCGGGATGAAAAGGCGACAGGGTGTTGGACCGGTGTGACTCCGGAGGTTGTACGTTGGCCTCTTGGCCACTAGGTGGCAGCATTGCTCCACTTTCACTGCTGAGCGCCGTCAACCAGTTTTATTCATCCGCACACAAACTAGAAAGCAGGGCCTTTATCTTTATCATTTGTAAGCAGGGCATGACAGATTTTGACAAGTTAATACGGTTTAAAGGTGTTGAATGATCCAGACTGGATTTTAGATTTCCAAACAGTAATTTTAGGCTTCATGGTAAATGTGTTTGGCACTTTTGCAGTAAACACTGCCAGAGATGAGGAGCCGTTTACTCCACTGTAGTACTAACCTCAACCCTTAGGGTGTAGTCTTGCTCCAGAAGAACACTTGCACAAATGAAGAAAAATCATTCCTAATATCACAAATCAGTCTTGGATCTCAAAGTTCAGCATTTGTGTGTTTCTTGCTTTTTATTAAATTTGACATGAGTGATGGAACATGGGAGTCTTTTTTTTTTTTTTTTTCAAAATGATTTGCTGTTGGAAGACTCACCAAACATTAAGTGATGTTCACAACACTGTTTTCAGTTTGGAAGTTTTTATTTTTTATTTTGAGGAAATGAGCTGTGCATCATCTCCCCAGTCGCCTCATCAGCAGAAACGACACGCTTCGCTTTGAGGCAAAATAAACTCCCCCAAGTTTATTTTGGGGTTTTTGCAAAACATGGATGAAAATAAAATTATTTGGAGAAAAAAAAAACTTTGAATCACGTTAGATAATATTTTGTCTGAAATAAAAGCACACAGTCAGCTGGTGTGTGTTAGTTACGGTGACTTTCCTCCTATCGACTGGTCCGAGCGCCAGAGCAACACGCATTTGGATCATTATTAAGCAGCAGAACGTCCTACAGCTCAATAAGTCAGCCAGGACTGCTCCCCTCAGCAGATGGGCCGCCTCTCCCCCACCCTCCCAATGAATAATTGATTTTGTACACGGACCTTATGCCAGGTCGTGATTGCTTAAGCAAGCTCGAAGCTCTCGGTGGATTCGTGGAGATCTGGCATCCCTGACGATTTGTTACAAGTAAAATAGAAATCAGTGTCGTTGGTTAACACCTAAACGCACTTGTTAACTGTCTGCTTTAACAGCTGTCCTGTCATATTTGAGTATTTATTTAACTCATCAGAACAATCTGCATGATTATTTTCCAAAACCAGAATCTGCAAGGAAAAAAGATGAAATGTCAGTCCATCACCTGAGTGGCCCTCTGCGTTTTTGCTGCAGTAATAACAGAGCCAAAGAGCACGGGCATTAAAAAACAACAAACCCTGGTGCTCTACAAAGGTTCTGAGATATTTGAAGTTTCCACATTGCATGCTTTGTTTCTTTTTAAGTCCCTTTGTGTTGCAGTGAGTACTTGAACAATGTGTTGAAATGAACTTCTGTCAAAAGAGACGAAACGCATCTTAGAGGATGTTAATACATCACTGAAATGACATCAACCCGTTTGCAAATGAAAATGCAAACAACACCAAGATTTGCTAACCTCATGAACCCATAATTTGTTCCCAAAACGAAATTAAAGAACATATCACATGCTGAAACTGAGACATTTTGCAATCTCATGGAAAGTTTTGAATTTGGTGCCAGCAATGCATCTCAAAGTAGGAACAGGGACAAGTACAAGTCAAAAACACCCTAATGAGCTGTCAAATGCTCATCTAGTTAACTGGCAACAGGTCACATGACTGGATTAAAAGCAGCATTTCAGAGATGCAGAGCCGCTCAGGTGTAAAGATGCCCAGATGTTCAATGTGTGACCAACAACTCAAAAGATTTTTAAGATCCCATCATCCACTGTGTATAATATCAAAAGATTCAGAGTCAAGTCAAGTTCAGAGAACCAGGAGGAATCTCTGTGCAGCCCTGACAAGGCTGAGAAGGACCGTCCAGGTTGTTACGAGCATCTCCGATGGTATGGGGTACCATTAACAGGGAGCGTACAAATCTGGAAATGCACCATCAATGCTGAAAAGTACAGTTTTACAGCAGCGTATGTTTTCCATCCAGAAAACATGTCAGGTTATGCTTTGAGTATTTAAGCAAGTCAGTGCTAAACTACGTACTGCATCCATCACAACAGCAGGCATTCACAGGGAAGAATCAGATGCTGAACTGGTCTGAGACCTTTCACCAACACAAACCATCTGGGCCATAAAGAAAAAAAAAGTTTGGTAGTGAAGGTCCTGGACTGCTGAGCAGCTACAATCCTGCATCGGAATAGGACGACATTCCTCTCATAAAACTCCAGCAGCTGGTGTCCTCCCTTCCCAGATGTTTACAGATGGTTGGTAAAAGAGAAGGTAATCCCACACAATCATCACCCTGTTCCAACTTTTATGAGATGTGTTGCTGCAATCAAATTCAGAATAAGATCCTATTTTCCATGAAATGGCAAAATATCAGTTTCATCATGTGGTATGTTCTTTGGTATGTATTCTATTGGTAATAAAATATAGGATTATGAGATTAACAAATCGTTGCATCCTGAATATTTACATTTAATTGAATTGAATTGTCTTTATTGTCATTGTACCAGTTCCACGAAATTGGCAGGACAAACCCTTAAAGTGCAGAATAAGACCTTTAAAAGACACATTTAAAATGACAAGATTACACACACACCTTAGCAGTTTAAGGTGCAAAACAAAAAACAGTAGATTGCAGAGACCCTTGAATGTCATTACTCTAACACAGATGGAGTTTTATAAATAAAGGTTTTTGAGTTGTTAAGCACTGTTATAGCCTTTGGATAAAAACAGTTTTTAAGTCTGTTAGTCCGAGCCTTCAGAGACCTGACAGGTCTGTTCAAAGTGCTGGTGACCTGGATGGGACATGTCCCTGAGAATGTCTTTAGCCCTACGAAGCCGTACTACCTACGGTAGTGAGCAGCCAATGGTCTTTTGGGCTGTGTTAAAAGGAACCCTGGCTATTAAGACATGTAGTCCCTAATTAGCCACAATTGTTCTCTTATACTAAAATATGTTGTTAGAAACACATAAAATAATCTAATTGCTTTAAAAATCTACAATGTTTATCACATATTTTGACCTGCGGGAGGCGCCATGTTTTACCTGCGCAATGCATTCTGGGGGCGATGACGTAGAGCGGTGGCTCTGGGAAGATAAGCCGCGTTAGTTTAACTGGGACAGGTATCTAAAACATAGATGAGCAGCACTCTCCTGGCCGTGGAGGCTGACGAGGGAGCCCATAAGACGTCTCGGTTCAGGCAAACTGGATCAAAGTTCTGTGATGCACGGGAGATCTGCAAAAATGATCAATGTCGTGCGCATCTTACCAGTGCATTAGACTCCTGCGTAGACGGCGTACCCTCCTGCGTAGACGGCGTACCCTACGGCGTAGACGGCGTAGGGTACGCCGTAGCCTACGCCGGAGCCGGGGCTCTAGAGCCCGCAGCGCAACCGCCACCCGCTCTCGCCGCCGCCGGGATGAAGACGCCGGTGGGCAGGAGGCACGTTTGGGTGGGCATAGCCCACCCCTGCCCCCCCTAATACCGGCTTCGGTGCTGGGTTTTGATGGTTTGATGACAGACCAGAGGCTGAGGGGACTGGCCCGGGACTTTGACGAAACGGGAGGCGCAGACTTCGCGTCAAATAGGCAAGAACATCTTTATTTAATTTAATGACGCCAGATCTGGCTGGGGTTTTTATTGTAGCATCGGTTATCTGCTAGTTGAAACGTGTGGTCGGTTAGTCTATCTGAGTTTTATGGTGTTTTATAGTTCATGCTTTATGGTGCAGTACTTTTTTTTTTCTTTTTTTTTTTTTTTTCTTTTTTACTTTTTTGTAGGTGCGCCGTCACCTTAATGTTTAGCTGTGTTTTGATCTGTGTTTCTGTTGCGCCGTCACCTGTTTAGCTGTGTTTTCATCTGTTTCTGGGTGTCAGAACAGTGGACGGGGGCTAGCAGGAGCCACCGTCTGACGTCACTACCCAGAATGTAAACAACAATGGCGACCTACTAGTTAAATTATATTTTCATATTTTATAAAAACGAAGACATCAAAAAGGTTTTTTATATCACATTGTTATAATTGATACCAACATTTATCTTTTAAGACCTACATGTCTTAATAGCCAGGGTTCCTTTTAACAACACTTTGGAGGGATTCCGGTTAGCCACTGTGCAGCTGGCAAACCACACACACATGCAGTAAGTCAGGATGCTTTCTATGGAGCAACGATAGAATGAGACCAAAGGTTTCTGAGTCAGGTTGTTATTCCTGAGAACTCTCAGAAAGTCCAGTCTCTGTCTGTTGTGTTTTCTTGATGGTGGTTGTGGTGTTAATGGTCCACATTTTACACAACATCCCAGTTTTTCTGAACTTGAGGTAGGATTTTAACAACTGATCATCCAGGCTTTTGAAAAAGGATACTGTTCCTCAACAAAAGAAAAAAGATGTTATATAAAGACCTTTAGATTGATGTCTATGTCTTATTTCAATTTCAGCAGTACTATTCATGTATTTTCTTCTTCTTTTTTTAAGATGGTTACATACAGACTGTTGTCAACGGGTTCAATGCTGGTGTTGTCCACTGGAACAGAGTGGGGACAGCCTGTCTCACTGGTAAATTGTTCTGGCCCGTCATTAGGAGGATGATTCATGTTGGTGATGGGGTGTGTTTTTCTCAGGAAGCTCTGGAGGGAAGTCCTTGTTTGTTAATGTTTTGTTCAAATATCCACAAATGTGACAACATTCTGAAATTGCTTACCCTACCTTTAAAAGGGTTAGGTTTCCTGAGGTCTTAAGTCAAATATGTGAGACCTTTTTTGTTCAAAATAGCACAGAGATACTGTAAGGTACAACAGCTCCCTTCTCAATCACGTCTTTGCAGCTCTGTTCCAAACAGCCAGTTCTGGGGGAGGAGTCAGTCAACCCCTCCCTCTCTTCTCCAGCTGGAACTGAAATCAGTTACAGGTTTGTGTTACCCACTTCATAGGGTCCATCAGTTTCCATCCATGAATGTTGATCATTTCACTGTTTTACAAGGAAGTAAGAATCTGATGGAAGAAAAATATTTTATTTAGTGAAGTGTGTTAAGTTTTTTAAACAAATCAAACCCTCATAAATGCCAAAGGATGTACTTGCTATGTGTGTTCACATTTCCTTTTAAATATTAATAATTAGAGTTAGTTACTAATATTTAAGTATTATTCAAAAGTATATTTAAAAATTATTAACAAAAAAATGAAAATATAATATATTTTTATTTAACTATTGGATGAAGCTGTTATACTGGGATCATATTTTTTTCAAAATCAAATAAAAAAATCCCTTTAGACATAGAAAACAGTTTAATTTGTGTTTTCTTGACCAATCCAGGTCATTGGATCTTACAAAGTGACCTTGCATGTGTATGGAAAAGGTTGATGGCTTTAGAAGATTACATTTGAATTTTGAATATTTTTTGACAAAACACCTGGTTGAGAAATAGCTAAATATCCATCCATCCATTATCTATACCCGCTTTATCCTTTGCAGGGTCACGGGGGTCTGCTGGAGCCTATCCCAGCTCATTTCAGGTGTAAATATACACAATAAATAAATAAATAAAATTAAAATAAAATACACATATGTCTTCAGCGCTTTGAAACGGAAACATAAGTCAAATTAAAAACTCTTTACGTAAACAAAGTGTTTACTTTCTGGGTGAAATCCTGATGCAGTAACAGATGTCCTCCTCTCCTGCTCTCACAGCTTTATCTGTCACAAGTTTCCTGTTTGTGCAGGAGGAAAATTCAGAGTTTACTTCAATTTCATGCCAAAAAAATTGTGCAAAATGTTGGTCCATCTGGACATCAGAGGAACTGAGTTAAAATGTGTGTGTGTGTGTGTGTGTGTGTGTGTGTGTGTGTGTGTGTGTGTGTGTGTGTGTGTGTGTGTGTGTGTGTGTGTGTGTGTGTGTGTGTGTGTGTGTGTGTGTGTGTGTGTGTGTGTGTGTGTGTGTGTGTGTGTGTGTGTGTGTGTGTGTGATCATGTCTTGAGAGAAACGCTGCCAGATGTGCTCCAAATTCAACAGGTGAAGAGGCAGACACAAGCCCGACTAGTGGGATTCTCCTTCCATACCCACAATTGAACCTGTTATGTTTGATAAAAATGAAATGTATATCTTTTGTGAGCGTTTGACGGAGTGTGTGTCTGTGTGGTCAGTGTGGATGCGTATTCATGGTCAGAGCTTTGAAATGATAGACATGAGTGACTGGTAATTGATCCCTAAAGTGCTACATTGTTCCAGTAAGTTTGTGTGTGTGTGTGTGTGTGTGTGTGTGTGTGTGTGTGCGTGCGTGCGTGCGTGCGTGCGTGCGTGCGTGCGTGCGTGCGTGCGTGCGTGCGTGCGTGCGTGCGTGCGTGCGTGCGTGCGTGCGTGCGCGCGCGCGCCAGGTGAGACAGTGGTGTGCCAAAGTCAGTAAAAAGCCTCATTACTAATACATGACCAGGCAAACACTAAAGCACATACACAACACTCTTTCTCCTCCCGTTCACACATGCAGCGGTACACACCAAACCACACAGTCTTTAATTGGCAGTGTTCACACCTGCAGTTTGTATCTCTTTAGGAAAGGCGGTTTAACCATCTGTCATGTGTATCAGGGAACAAACCGACGGACAAATGCAACCACACATAGCTTTGGAGGTGGCACAGGACGCAACACCATAAAGTTTGATCATCTGGATGAAAATAAAAATATCTTTTTGTGTTCCTGCATGTGTTTTTTTTTTTTGTTTTCTTACCACAAACCTAGTAACAGAGTAGTAACAGGTAATGGTAACTGGATTACACTTCCTGCTACCCATCTTTGGTCATTGTTACTTCTTTATGTTTTCAACATTGGGTCATATTTTGTTTTCTGGCTTTTTTCCTCACTTTTCTCCTGCTCAGAGGTTTGTCTGATTTATAATCTCCCTTCCCCAATCCAGACAATAAAATTACCATTTTGTTGTTTTCTTTTTATACCTTCATTTCCCCCCTATAGTGTAACAGGGGCAAAATTAGTTTTGTGTGAACTGGCATTGGCGGAAAAAAAACCAAGGATAGCTGTAAACTGAATGAAATCAGCTGCTGGGCCAGCTTGCTGTGAAAACACCCAGACAACCGGAAAAGAGGGAGTCAGAAAAAAAAAAGAAAATACCACTGGGGTCAAACAATAGTGGCCAGAGAGGGAGAAACGCAGCTGGACCTGCTGTATTAACAATTTGGGGACTCAGCTTGGGGCTCTCAGTACGAAATGAAGCCTCTTGCTGTGCTTAGGAACCTAAAGGATCCTCGGCTAACTGAAGCTGGGCCATTGTGTTCCTCCTGCTGAAGCTGCTGGCCTTTCCCTGCCAAACACCAGCTAGCACAGGAAAACTGGGGACAACCAGGTAAAAGCAGCGCAGACTGAATAAAACAGGGGCACTTGTTGCTCACTGTGGACTAAAGTAGAGAAGAGGGACAGTGTCAGGCTGTGGAACGCCGTGATGCTTTGTGAAAGCACACTCTAGAAAGAAAATATTGTTCATGCACATCTGCATGAACAATGGAGGCTGAATGGAGAAAGTGTCTTGATTGAAAATGGCTATAATCTGTGTATAATCTCAGTTTTATCAACAAATGTCTGAGGACCAGGTTCCGCGCCTCCATTGTTGAGGCAGCTGGCGGAAACTGTGGCTGGTTGTCGGTTCCTGTCATGGCAGTAATCCCTGAACGTAATTGTGGACACAAGTGGTTAGGGAGGCCTTGAGAGAAATACTGCCTGATGTAACCAGATGTGCTCCAAATTCAACAGGTGAAGAGGCCCGACTAGTGGGATTTTCCTTCCATACCCATAATTGAACCTGTTATGTTTGATAAAAATGAAATGTATATCTTTTGTGAGCATTTGACGGAGTGTGTGTCTGTGTGGTCAGTGTGGATGCGTATTCATGGTCAGAGCTTTGAAATGATAAAGACATGAAAACTTTTACATGTTGTGAGAAGGAATAGCAATGTTACAAGCTTTATTGTTCCAACTTTTTGCACTCAAGTCAGGTGTGATGAAACCGAAGGTCCACAAGTATCACAATGATGTTTTTTGTCTAAAATTGGAATAACATTGGACATTGGAATAACCACTTCCTGAAGCATCGCATCCCGTTTGAGATAAACACAAGACCTATAAAAAGTCTCTGAGAGAGAAACTGAGTTGTGTGCGTGCGTGCGTGCGTGCGTGCGTGCGTGCGTGCGTGCGTGCGTGCGTGCGTGCGTGCGTGCGTGCGTGCGTGCGTGCGTGCGTGCGTGCGTGCGTGCGTGCGTGCGTGCGTGCGTGCGTGCGTGCGTGTGTGTGTTTGAGAGCCTGACAGCGCTCATCTGTGACATTAGACCACCTGTGAATCCACAAACACCCAGACTGGTGATGCTGATCAATCCCACGTGGCTGTGGAGCCACAAATCAACCTTTCAAGCTACGTGACGCCAGGTGCAAGGGATGCTGCAGCATCCACATGTTAATATTAAAATGACTGCATGCTCGTTCCTGTCACTGCTGTGGTTTTCCTTTTACAGACTGTCAACAAGTAATACTTGTTGTGGGAAGTGCCCTCCATGTGCACACAGAAACCGTCATTTCTCCTCTTCCGCTGAGCAGGATGTTTTTCACTCTACCACATTTACAGCTGCGACGAAAGAACTGGACTGATGTCAAAACAATAGCAAGTAATGAGAGACGCACATTACCATGATCTCCTCCTTGTTAAAACATTTTCTGCAACTTCCACGCACAACTGAATCATTTAAAGTTTTTACATTCAGTGGTGGTGGAAATAACAAGAGATTTGAAATTCACGAGGCACAAACGTGAACGGTTTCTGCAGGAACTTTTGAAGAGCTCAGCCAGTGAGTCACAAACAAGTAATGAAAGACACTCAGACTGTTTACACTGTGGTGTTTCTCTGCACTTATACAGTTTTGAAATTGGCTGCCTAGAACAGTCCAGGGAGAATGTTTGTAATGCAGCTCATGTCTGTTTGACTACCAGCTCAGCCATCCAATCCTCTGTTTAAACTGGTTGACTTGAGGGTACGCGAATGCGACTGCTACTGTATATGAGAGCAGTTAAGTAAAGCTTATTCTCATCTACAACCCCAATCCTGAAAAAGACAGGACACTGAAATGAAAACAGCTTCCCGCTATGTAGCATCCTTTTACATTTTTAACAGCAGATCTTTCATGTGTAGGAACTGATGAGGGTTTTTATCCCATTCTTTTCCGTTATAGAGAAGGAGCTGCTTAACAGTTCTGGGTCTTCTTTGTCACATTTTCCATTTCATGATGATCTATATGTTTTCTATTGTTAAAAGATCTGGACGACGGCAAGCCAGTTTAGCAGCTGGACTCTTCTACTAGGAAGCCACACTTTTGTAATGCATGCGGTTGGCAGTGTAGCATTGTCACACCTTCACAAACTCAATGTCTTGGAGTGGCCACACCTTCTTTGAAATAGACATTGTTCGGATGGAACCATACACAACTCTTCAGTCTATAAATATCTTTCAGCACTGATATTGTTGCACCCGTTTCTATATAAACTGATGTGCTGCCATATCTTCAGAAATGCAGGCTTTTGAATTGAATGCTGTTAATAAACCAGATTTGTTCATCTCTTTATCCTGGAGGACAGGAAGTCCATGGTTTTCCAAAAATAAATTAGACTCGTCTGACTACAGGACAGTTTTACACTTTTCTTCAGTCCATTTTAAATAAGCTGTAGCTTTATGTTAACATGTTAACATGACTAGAGCTTCAACCAGCATTTGGGGGTCACATGAGTCCATGCAGTGATCTCCATTACAGAACCATGTGTGTATCTAATGCAGTGTTGCCTGAGGGGCCTGAAGATCGCAGGCGTCCAGTATTGATTTTCAGCTTTGTCCTGAGCACACAATGAAATTCTCTAGATCCTCTGAATCTGTTTATGATGCACCATAGATGACTCAAAATCTTCAAAATTTTATGCTGAAGAATATTATTTTGAGACCTTTTCACAATTTTTCGATGCAGTTTTCACAGATTGATGAGTTTCATCTTTACTTCTGGGAGACTATCTGATCATGACACTGACCTGGCACCAATTAATCTCATTAGTTGAAAGATGTTCCTCCAGATGTTTCCTCTTAGTACCACTTACTTTTCCAGCCTTAAGTTGCTCTGGTCCCAACAGTTTTTTTTCCAGACATGTTTTTGTCATTAAATAAAAATAGCTGTCTTGAAAAAGTAAAATGTGTCACTTCATCACTTGAAATGTGTGAATGTGTGTGATTAAAATCTGGGTTCATGAGATTTGAATGTCACTGTATTCTGTTTTAATTAACATTTTACACGGCGCCCCAACTTTTTCTTGACTGCGGTTATATTTAAATACACATTTGCACCTCTCAGCTACAGCAAATGCCACAAATTAATCCAATTACCTCATGAAAAACATTTTTATTGGTTGAAATTTTCACTCATTGTTCTTGGGAATGATATGATGCATAATATTCCCACCGAATTAAGCCTTTAAATGTTTACCCAGGTGGAATAATGTTGCAGATGGAAACATTCGTGCCAGTTTGCTGGCATTTAGTAATCCCTTTTCATTTTATGAATATGCTCATCCACTGTAAGCAGTGTGATGGTTTTGTATTGTGTGTTTATTCTTTTTTAATGTTCAGCTATCTGTTTGGCAACACTTTGTTCAAATCCATGTGTATCCCTGGTGGTTTGCCGTATCCTAACTGCCAGAAACACATCTGTCACCCCAAATATTGTTTCCATAACAGCCATTAATGAGGTAGGGAGCTGCAGCCTTAGCAGCGTGTCCATAAACTCAAAATGGAAAGACATACAAGTTTAAAAACATCTACTCTCCATGCAAATGTCACAAAAACTGAAGATGGTGTTCTTCCATTGATTCAAAGAGAAGACAGTAACTGCTCACTCATTATCACATCTTTTGTACGACTCTCTCACAGAATCGTAGTAGATTTTTTTGATCTTTTGAACAACCAAAAAAAACACATGAACTGTGATTTTTTTTTCAAAATATTATTCCAACCACATATGTAGCATCTTAAAATGTGATTCCAGTTGGATTTTGACAGATTTGTCTTGATCTGATTGTTATGAGGGAGGTGTAGAGGAGCCATATGCAGGAGACAATGCAGGCAGAGGTAATCAAACAAAGTATTTTAATTAAGACAAAAAGCTATAACCCAGAAAGGAGGGCACAGTAATGTGACAGGATAGGAATCAGACGGACCACCAGGGAAAAGAGAAAGGCAATATATTGTCATGGGCTGACGAGACACACATGCAGGAGAGATTGGACAGAGGACGTGAAACAGAACTAAACACACAAAGAAACAGACTTTCAAGGTAAAGCAGGAGGTAGAGCATCTGGTTAGCACACAAGAGAGCAAATAAACCAAAGAAGCTGAACTGAAGAAGGGTTGAGGATAACATAACATAAGTCCAGACTAATCTAGATAAACCCAGATGAGCATCCTCCTCTCCTGCCCCAACCAAACGGCCCTCCCATCCTCCCTTGACCCACAGCTTCTCTGTCATACCTCAGCTGTATCTAGTTGCTGCTCCATTGTTGTCAAGAGATGCAGCCCCCCACCGGACTGAACAGAAACGAGGCTGCAAGTCCTCATGGAGTCAACCCTAGTGTCCTGAAAGCCTGTTCGGACCAGCTTTTTGGGATTCTGCAGCACCCCGGGGACTTCTTACTTGTCGAGGAAACTTAAATCCTTCAGTGTTTGCAGCAAGATGCTGAATATCTTCCATAAGTCTGTCACGGAAAATGCAATCACATGGAATCATCTGTTGGGGGAGCAGCATCAGAGCAAGTGACTTGAAAACACTGAACAAACCGATGAATTAAGCTGGCTCAGTTCTGGGGACAGTTCTGGGGCCTGGAGCGGATTGTGCAAGAAGGATACTTCATAAACTGAAGAATACGTGGACAACCCTGAGCATCCTCCTAAATAACACTCCAAAGTTATTTAGCAGCAGAGCATCTTCAGTTAGAGGCTTCTTCAGATCAGCTGCAACACAGACTGCCACAGGAGATCCTTCCTGCCCACAGCAATAAACCTCAACAATGAATCTGAAGACTGAAATTAAGAAAACTACAGAAGAAAAAAAATCAAGCGTGCAGCTGTTCTTAATCTGCCCCTCTAAGTTTTGACAGCCATTTGCTGTTTCATCATAGTTATTTGTAAAAGAGTCCTGATTTTAGGATATTTCCGTGTATGTATCTGGATTCAGAAACTGACCTTAACTCCAAAGCACCGAGTAGATCACTCCCCAAAATGTGTGCCTGAAACATGCCTAAAATTACGCTGTGGTCCAGCAGCACACCCAGTCAGAAATGTAAATCAATGACTACAGGATATGAGCCACAACGCTTTTAATGGCTTAACTCTGTCTGCAAAAAAATACAAATAAAAATATCGAAGTAAATTTAACATGATTTCTTATTTAGGGGTGCAGTGTGAATCAGTATGTTTTGTTCCTGATTATTCTGGACTAGTAGTGTGTGTCTATCTATGTGTGATTATAACAGTCTCATACACCCCATTTTCCTGTGAATACACATGATGCTATGGTTCATGCCTGTTTTGTATGTTTTCCATGGCTCAGTTGTGTATAATCTAAAAAAAGGCACAATGGTCCACTTATCCATTTACACAGACGTTTCTATGACGATACATTCTCCCATTGTTTCCAGGGATTGCTGTCAGTCAGTGAAAATCAAAGAAGCTTTTATAGAGAAGGGGAAATCACTAAAAAGAGTTATAGACTGGTAAAGGTTGATCCTTTCTGAACTTTGACATGTTTTGTGTGCATTTCTGAGTGTGTGTGTGTGCTTTGATGGTTCAATCAGGAATACAAAGTAAATGAGATTTGGTTGTTTTTTTGAAGGTAGTGTTGCTCTCACCGTCGTGTATTTGCTTTTGTGTTCAGATGCTCCAGTTAAAATTCACAGCTTTTATCCTCAGACTAAAATTAGCCAGTGTCAGTCTCAAAAAAAGGCTCATATACACACATTTTGCATATGAAGAAGTTTCAGAGTTGGTTTACTTTGTTGTTCAGATGCAATCAATGACTGCAGCCTCTGAGCCACATCACTTTCATTTACTTTTAAACATCATATAACAACTCACCAGACCACAAAACAGATTATTTTGCATCAATTTTGTTAACTGTTTGAAGCTGTCTATGTAGCAATATCACTCCAGACCAAATGGGGGCAGCATGTTGTGGACATTCATGTGACATCCATGACATTAGACCATGTGCCAACACAATGTGCAAACTGAGGCAGTCCGTTTGCCCTCAGCACTTGTAGCATATCCGTCTTCCAACCTGCCTAGGGCCACACACTTTCATGACCTGACAGCATCTAAGTCACAAAAAAGGGCTCCCAAACCACATTTCATCAAGAAAACTCATGTGTGAAATGAGCCGCACAAAACAAGTTGTTTATTCAACCATGAACTGAGGGAAGAAACAGTTGTGCAAGTGGTTTTGTGCAATGATTTGTTCAAAGCACAAAGGAAAAAAAAGAAAAGACAATGAACATGGGTAAAGGAATGGGTTCCCAGGCAGCTGTTGAAGAAGCAATCCACAGCAGCAGATTGTTTGTGCCACAGGGAGCGGAGGTTAGGTGGAAAGAAATGTTTGTAATAAGAAAAGTAGTTACTGGAATTCCAGTGAGGTGTGTTGTGTTTCCTTGAAAGTTTACAGTTTCTAGCATTTGCGTCATAGGATTCCCTTCCTCGTCATGATCCGTCCTTCCGCTGCCAGCAAACACTTGCAAGGGGACCTTTTGTTTTGTTTCAGTAACTTCACAACTGGTGACACATTGTTAGCTTAAGCTGCCTGCAGCTGAGCAAAGCATTGTCCTCTGACACTTCAAGGCCATGCCAGAGACAGTCTTGGTGGTCTTTTACTGCAATTAACAGCACAATTAAAACATATTCTTTTTAAAACATGAATGACTATGCTCTGATAAGTCTTTATTTACAGCTTAGAAAGCTATGCTCAGAGGTACAAAGTAGCAAAAGCGATGACAGCTCGCCTCTGACAATGCCGGCTGCCAATCAAGAGAAAACACCCCTTACTTATACATACATTTGAGGCTTTGTATAATTTCACCTAATGTGGCACAGGAAAAAAATCACCTCCCATACAGTTGTCAGGGACATACAATCCAGCTCTAGAGACCAAAACAGTTTTTTGAACTAGGCTGTAAATGTGCTCATGTCTGCTGCAGTGTTGGACATTTTAACATGGGGGTCAAAGAAGACTGACTCACTTTTTGAGCCAACCTCCACATCTCAGTTAAGGAACTGTATCCTTTTTTCTTTCCTCTCTGGATTCAACCCAGAAATGGTAACATTGGTGATTAGTTCATTCCTTGATTTTGGGAGTATTTGACATTATTTGGAGTTTGGAAGGAAGGCGGATTCCCCTGATGACTCCAGATATTTAGCATACCAGCAGCTGCCAGCAGCAAGAAAAGGCTCAGTTACACCTTGGGTGACCACTATGGGTGACCATGATTGACATGGAAGTAAAATATAATCTCAAACAGCATGACCTTTGCTTTTGTATTTGAATGTATTAAGGTAGAACAAATCCTACAATGATTTATATCACCTCTAGGTATCACAAGGCTTAATGGTCCATCTCCGCTTGTCAGCATTAGGTATTTGGATAAGGTAATGCCAGTTCGATGCAATGGAGAGGGTAACATGATATTTAAAGTAATGGTAAAGGGCAACAGCTCTGATTATCTGTGGATGTCACAGAAACAATACCATGCAGGGTAGATTTGCCTCAGCTGAAATAAGTACAGCTTAAAATGTGCCAGTGTGCCTGGTACTCTTCACTGTATCACTGATTTCTGTTAAATGTATCAGGATGACTTGTATCTACAGACTGAAGCAATTGTCAATTACTGCAAAAGATAGCGAAACGACACAAAAACAACAAGATAAACTGGGTTTTCACTGCAGGCCGACATTTTATTTCCATGAACTGTGGCTGTGATGGGCCAACAGTAAGAACAAGCACTGAAATTGTCAAAAGTGAGTAATCTTTTTAATTTAAGCAGCGTGTGTGTAATGGTGAGGAACACAATGCACAGTGCAGAATCAGTGACATGAATAAAAATGATTATCTTATTAGAAAAAAAAGCCAATGTAAGACAATCAGTAGATTTCAGCAACCCGTTGTAATGATTTATATTTCAGTGACATTCAGGACTATTTCTATTGCATACACATCATGTTCACATGCATAATAGAGCATAATATGTCACGATGGAAATGAATAATAGTGCCAGCTATGTCTCAGAGAATGCTGTAAAATCTACTGCATCAAATAACATGGTGGAATGAGAAGAAGAGTAATGTCGGGATCCATCAGAACCACTGTAAAATACAATTGGTTCCAGATGTGGGTTCCTCACTATTAACTTGGGCAATGTTCATGCTACATCCTTCATTGTCCTAACCCATCACAGAAAGAGCACTTGAAGTCGACAAGCCAGGTGCCAAAATGAAACGTTAACCTCTTTTTTCATGCAGTCCATAATTACATGTAATCTCCACCTTCCTAATTCTCTGAGGAATACAAAAGGTGTCAGATTTGTGGAGCAACAGCTGATGCTGAGGGCCTGAGCATTATGTAGGGGCCTCATGAAAAAGCGACAACAGCTAATCGAAGGTGCGATGGAGGAGTAAATTGTGGGATTTTGCCTTGAAGATCAATTTACATTTAGTCCAAGCTGACTATAAAAGCAACTTACATTATGAGTAACTATGTCTAGGCTTCAATAGTGTCAGAAACCCATTTAATCCATCTAGTGAGACAGTGCTGGTAAAACAGGTAAAGAAGTAAAGCAAGTGAGGTACATCATGGTATTAGCGCCATGAGAGGAGGTGGTGTTCTCTGAAGACAGGAGTCTTCTGAAGAGTAAAGATGGATCCCAGCTTGATTATGTTTCATCCCAGCATTCATGAAACCAAAGAACAGTCGAAGCATGAAGCATGACTGCTTTGTGAGTAGACCCACTTCTTGAGACTTGTATGACTACTTGTCTAGTTTTTGTGTCCTATATGAGCCAATAGTTGTTTGTTTATCATTACTATTTCTTTTTTTTTTCTTTTAGGTTTATGCACCAAAATGACAAACTGGGGTTACCTGAAGGCACAATAAGTAGGTTAAAGGTTTGTAAAATTGTATTATTTTTATTTAACACTGGTTCTTTCACAATCCTGCTCACTGAGAAAAACAAGAAAGGTTGATTGTTCTTGCCAGGAAGACTTGAAAAAGTAATTTATTTGCTTTTTTTTTGTTTGTTCTCCCCCCCCAAGTTCTACGCTTAACCCATTTTTGTATTTGCTTATTGCCTATTATTCAATGGAGAATGTAGAATTTAACACATAGTGAAACTTATACATCATTGTCTAAAATGCTTTATCAGAGATGAATGAAACCCCACTATGATCTTTTCCTAAACCTGACCAAGTGGTATGTGGTGTCTAAACCTAAACTCAGAATTGTGCTTAATTGTGCCGAGTCATAATTCTAAACCAAACACTGACTAAAATAGATTGAATAGCCAGCTAAACACCCTCCCAACCTGGTTTCAGCAGCTTACGATGACCTGGTGACCTTTTCTTTGGTCAGCACTCCAGAGTGTTGTTTGCTGCGTTTGTTTTTTCTACGTCTGACAGTGCTCTTTAATCCTCAGGACACCCTGCCCTGCATGTTTTTGATGTTTATCTACTCAAACACGGTCACAATCGTCGTGTTCTCGAGGTCTCCACAGGCCGGTCAAGTGAGTCTGATATGCAGTTTTAACCAAGTACTGAACAATTTGGTGAACAAATCTTTTTAATAATAAAGTGATTCAGTACAATGAGAAGAACTGCACAACATGGAGAGAGTGAGCTGAGAAATCACTGAGACGATGCAAAAGGTGGCAGGAGTTAATCTAAAACTGAATCAGACATATGTGCTACATTAATAGCAGTTGAAAACAAAGCAAGCTTACCATAGACATAGTAATGAGAAGAGCTATTAAAGAAACTGGAGAGATGCTAAGTTTGTAAAATCCTCCTTCTACCTCAACGTTGCTTCTGGCCCCATTAAGACCCGCTTAGTGCCACACTCACATCGAGTGAGACCAAAAATCAGGGGCCAGGGCGGCCTCAGTTAAGCCCTGGAAATGACAATGAAAAAGCAACTGGCCTCAGTGACCTTGGCTTAGGCTTAGTAGTGGGGAAGCGATGAATGACCCACATACAAGTACAGTATATGTATGTACATGTACATATATATATATATATATATATATATATATATACATATATATATATATAATATATAGTAATGAATAGTAATATATATAGTAATATATAGTAATAAATAGTAATATAAAGTAATAGGTAGAAGGCACACGACGAGGGCACGGGCAGAAACACATACACATACACATACACACTCACATATGATGATGTTTAACATTGTTGTTACTGTTTTATTTTGTTTTATTCCTTAAGTTGATGTATGAGATAACTATTTCTGTTTCATTTTATTTATTCATTATTGGGTAGTATTTTTTTTTTTTTCTTGGTGCTTCTGTTTTTTTGTTTTGTAATTTTATTCAATTGTTATCATAGTTTTAATTATTGCTGCAATGGTTGCTGTCATCATTAGTGTAAGTTTTTCCTTATCATTATAATTTGTATTTTAGTTGAACTTTTTTATTACTCTATGTGAACTTACGGGTGGACCCCAGGAAGATTAGTAGCTGCTGTGCAGCTGCTAATGGGGATCCAATCAAATAAACAAATATATATATATATATATATATATATATATATATATATATATATATATATATACATACATGTACACTTTTTTTTATTTGTTACTGTTATTTTATTAACTTTTTTAAAAAGTGGTTTAGTTGTCCAGGTTCATTCTGATACTTTTAAGAATGTGTTTGAATGATACTGGCATCAAATTTGAAATGCTCCACTAAATTGTCCTCTTAACTCCTTTTACGATGTTCACAATCACGCCCCCGCACACATGGCATCCACCTATTCACGAGGTCAGGGTTATGCTCTGTGGCAAGCCAAGCACTTCTGAGAATAATATCTGTTCTCCATGGGAAACTAATGAGTGTTGGACATGGCCAGTGGCCACAGAGGACACATTTTATTCCATCACACTGGGCGTCTGTGTTGTGTCTCTCTCTCTAAGAGTGTTTAGAGCTTTTCGTTCAATGCTCTGCCATATGGCCACTGTGTCCATCCGCTACGGGAATTTTTAGGAGAGCCCTGACTCTCTGTGCCCAGACGTGGCCCACTCATGCTAGGTCAAGATGGAGAGAAAGAGAGCCCCCGCCCACAGAGGGAGCAACAGGGGGCTGAGAAGAAAGAGTGGTCTTAAAAGGCTGGAAAGAAATCTAGACATTTGTAAAGGAGTCATTGAACAAGATAAATTTGAGATAATCTTTAAAGCTGCAAAAAGAAAAATCAGGCGGAAGGAGAAGGAGGAGACGGGGATGTCAAAAGTGAAACAGAGTCAGGAAGAAACAAGAGAAAGAACTATTCATTTGCAAAAAAGGAAAAAGCTAGGAAGAGGAGGAAAGTAAGATATGCTGCATTCAGATGAATGAGAAATGTTGTGAAAGAAGAAAAAAGAAGAGATAAAAAAAAGAGAGGAAATGGAGTTAGAGACAGTGAAGAGGCCAGGTGCTGAGGCTGAGCAGATGGAGAGAGGGAGAGGAGGGAGGGAGAAAAAGAGTGATGGCAGAGGGGAAAAACAGAGTTGAGAAGTTAATGTCTCGACCGTTGTTTGATGGGGCGTGTCTGTTCCAAAGCCAGGCCACTTTTCTACACGCTCACTTGAAGACCCTGCTTTTTTCTCTCTCTTTCTCTCTCTCTGTCTCTCTCTCTCTCTCTTTTCTTTTTGCTCATTCTGATGCTGATTCAGTTTTGGCAGAGATGTTACTATGTCACAAAAGGCACACTAATCTCCATCACAATCTAACTTTTACATTATAATTTGCGCACAGACCACATTAAAGCATAATTCAATTTTCAAACATATAGTAGGTAATTATCTCTAATGATAAACCTCTAGGTCACGTGATCAGTGCCAAAACTGCCACTTCACCACTGAACATTTGGTTCTGATGACCTGGTTTTGACCTCAGATCATAGTGGGCGCTATTAAGAGGTAGGGGGAGCTTAGCTTTCCCAAAATTGTCACTAAGAAAGAAAGAAAAATAACCAACAGAATAAAATAAATAGTTATAGGTTATGAATATTTATTCAATAGTTTTATTTTTTATAAGACATGAAAAACACATTTTAAGGTATTGTTCATTTCGTTATTTATTTACAGTAATCCCTCGTTTTTCGCGGGGGTTACGTTTAAAAAAGAACCCGTGATACTGTAGGTGAAATCCATGAAGTAGTAACCTTTATTTTTTTTTACAATTATTATACAAGGCTTCAAATTGCGGGGATCCGCACCGCCCCACCGCGGCCCGAATATGATTTCAACGGTACAGTACTGTAGGACAAATTGTGACTTGTGCTCCCACTTGGTCCGACAATGTTGTCAGTCGTTTCATGACTTTTCAAACAATGATGTAGTTATTGTACACTGCTCTTCTGACTGTGGCGCTGTATCCTTACCATCCTTTCCATCCTCTGTTGCGTCTTTTTCTTCTAAAGCCCTTGGTGCAGTTGTGTTTTTTCAAGAGAAGAACATAGTTATGGGCAGTTGTTGTCCATCTTTTTTCTTCTGGGCAAAAAGATTCTTATAAACCGACATGCCACCATCGATTATATTTGAAAACTGTAGCGGGGAGACTGTTTAGCCAATCAGAATGCAGAACACAATGCACAATGCAAATCCGTGAAGCAGCGAGACCCTGAAAGGTGAACCGCGTTATAGCAAGGGATTACTGTATATTGATTTATGTGGCAAATATTTGATTTTTTACAGCATCAGAGGTGCAATTCCAGCTAAAGCTCTTCTCCAGTGAGTTATGTGTATTCCTTAACCTCGTCCACCTTATTCCTAGGCTTCGCCTGGACATTGTAAAACCCACAATCATCTCCTTTGTCCTGTTCATGTTCAAGATAAGTTGATTGTTCCCACACCATGCAGGAAAGTGATCTGCCAGTTCTCTGTACCACCCACCACTGCACAGTCTGATCATCTGAACATTTCTGCAGGTGATGGGACAGTCTTCCACTGGAAGTCGGAGGTGTAGAACATAAAGAGAAAGGGTGAGAGTACAGTTCCCTGTGGTACTCCTGTGCTGCTGTTTAGCCGGAAGATACTGAAAGTTTTTTTTCTTGTTTTGGTGGGCCAATAAAAGTTTCTCCAGGACTTTCATGATGTTTGATGAAAGGACAACACATCTACAGTTGTGGATTTAATGGAGTGACAACGTCGGAATCAGGTGGAAGTAAATGAATGATATATTTTAGGTATATCTAGCTGTTTGGTTATTGACAACATAAAGTTTAGTGTATAATAATCAAGGGAGTAATGTTACAACATTTAAAATTAAATGATTAACTGTGATGTCATTGTGAGCCTTCCACCATTATACCTTAAAAGTGTCATGGTTTGATGTTTTAATCTTTCCATTTTCTCATTGCACACACGCATATCTGTCCAACAGTGAAGTCCTGGAGACGCTATGCTTCCACAGAGAGCTGGGTGGAAATAGCAAGGACAATCTCTCTTCTTTTCTGTCACAGAGTCAGTGGAGCAGCGCAGACATAAACATAATAATCCCTTTGAGCGCCATGGGGGGACAGGATGCCCATATTTGGGAGCGAGGAGAAAGGGAGGCGTGGTGGGCCCTACAGGGCCACGATAGGGAACTTGACATGGCGGAACGAGTGAATTATATTGGAAAGCCTGAGAACAGTTGAGCATCCAGACTGTTGGAGTGGGGAGATTGTCTGTCTGAGGTTAATCTACTCTCTCTTTCTCTCTCTCACACACACAAACGCACACAATATGCCGTCTGTCTCCTTTCCCTCTTTCCGTTTCCCTCGCTCCACGCCTCTGTCCTTCATGGCCTTACTTTCTAAAACTCTTATTTTTTTCAGACCCATCTGTCTTCCATGGCAACGTTTACGTCCTTTATTTTTTCTTAATGTGTGACTTCTCTTTTTTCTTTGCAGCAGTCCCAGTGTTTCAACCTTGATGTGTCACACCTGTTAGCTTTCTGTGGAATGTCCAGTGTTTTACATAAACATCACTTCAACATTGAATGATACAATTTCTCCTACAACTGTTTTGCTTTCCACACATTTTATAAAACAACTTTCCACTGGGTGGGCAAGAATTTCAAAAGTTACCTGATGAACCGATTCCAATATATCCTTTAACTCCTGTGAGTTGTGAGCTGGGGACCTTCGTGGAATCGACTTCTTTCACCAACAAATCTCACATGATGATATGGAGAATTTGGAGGTCAAGTCAACCACCCTAAATCTTAAATCCTGCTCAGCAAACCATATCTGAGCAATTCTGAGGCTCTTTGCTTTGGGTTTGACGCCCACTTGAACAATGTAGGTGCTTCGTGGGTGGACAAGGGTCAGCAAACCACACCAAACTGGCTGTGGCCCCCCGTCACGGTTTAGTGTTTCTGTTCATCTTGCTTTTTTGTGTTCTTTTCTTTAAAGCCTTTGCCCTGTGTTTTCTTGTTCTACTCTTGTATTTTTCTGTGTTTGGACTTTCCCACCTTCCCTGCCTGCCTCTATTACTGGCTGCTTTTTGTTTCTACCTGAAGCACTCTAAGACTTTCATGATGTCTGATATTAACTCATTTGTGTGTCTTTCCTCGTTCCTCTGTTGATTAATTTGTCATGCTTGTGTTGTGCCCACCAGTCAAGCTTCCTTGTGTTTCTCACATGTCTCCTGCCTGTCTTTTATGGTTTCTTGGTTAACTGGTTTGTGAGCTATTTAAATTTCTTTCCCCCAGAAGTATCACAGAGCACAGTACTTAGCACTATGAGGTAAATAGAACTCTATGGTCGACTGGCTGGAGGCTGAAGCGTTGTTATTTTTCCACTGAGCAGTGGGAATTGTATTCTGATGAATTGAAATTACCAGGGCTAATTTTGCTTGTGTTTTGTTTTTGTGCCATTGCTGATGTGTGGTGTCACTGGTTGGATGAGGTCCTGTTATGACTAAACTCCCTGAATCAAGAGCAGTTTCTCGCTTCTATGCTGCAAATGGATGTAAAGAGCCCTGCTGGTGCACTGCGCCTTCCAGCCCATTTTGTTTGCAGTGAACATTTAGAATGGGATGAAAATGCTGTTAAAACGAGCAGGTAGACCTGCTCTTGACTGTTATTTTCACTTGCTATATTTTCCCCATCCCTGGCTCTTGCTTTTCTTTTTCTCTGTTCTCTTTGTCTTCATGATTTTGAGGCACTATTCTTTCAAAAATAGCTACCAAAATTCAAATCTCCTACAGACAATACACCATGTTGTGGTATAACTGTGAAGCTATAATAGCAAATATAAATGGCCACGGCTCGTTACAGTAAGCACAACTTCATTCATTTATCCTGCATAATGTACCAGACTGCACAAAAATCTCAGGCAGTGAAAGAGATGACACAGCAGAGACTGAAAAAGTGAAACATCAACAAAAACCTGACTCTCTCCATCAAGTGATACAACAGTTATGGCAATGTGACTCTGTTGAACCTAATAATGCAGCACTGGCTCTTATTATGATTGAAAATGTTTTGTGGCTATCAATATTTTTTACGTTTTTGGCCTCATTAATACAATTTAGTTGTGCTGTAACACTTCTTAATCATTATGCACCCGTCTACATCCCTTTTTTAATTCTCTCCTCAGCCACCAGGTTTATGAACATCTGCACCTCAGAGTTGGATCACCAAACAGACATTTGCGCTGTATAATAAAATCGCTGCGAGCCGCGAGTCGCTCTCGCGCTGACTCCCGCTTCCTGATTCAAACGTCTGACCAGGGGTGGAGCAGTGATTTTAAAAGTGGGGGTGTTCTAGGGGTGGCAGATGAGCACTGCATCCTGGCTGCCAAAATATACATTATAGCACCACGCCCTTTATTCCAAGATATGTAGCTACTAATGTTTAACATAAATAATACAATGCTCCCAGACTGTATTCAGAGGCTCTTCCAACAAAGAGTCAGTAATTATGAACTGAGAGGACAAAGAAAATGCTACATTTAGTCTGGGCTACCTCACCCATCAGACAATCTAGCAACAGAAAATAAAACATAGCAACAAAAATAAATATAACCATAAATATACAGGACTGTCTCAGAAAATTAGAATATTGTGATAAAGTCCTTTATTTTCTGTAATGCAAAAATCTCATACATTCTGGATTCATTAAAAATCAACTGAAATATTGCAAGCCTTTTATTATTTTAATATTGCTGATCATGGCTTACAGCTTAAGAAAACTCAAATATCCTATCTCAAAAAATTTTAATATTCTGGGAATCTTAATCTTAAACTGTAAACCATAATCAGCAATATTAAAATAATAAAAGGCTTGCAATATTTCAGTTGATTTGTAATGAATCCAGAATGTATGACATTTTAGTTTTTTTAATTGCATTACAGAAAATAAAAAACTTTATCACAATATTCTAATTTTCTGAGACAGTCCTGTAAACTTGCTTGCGTGGTTGTGCTTGAACCACTTCTGAATATCCATCGTTACTTTGTGTTAACGGAGCAGCAGAGAGCAGCGTCTTGCTGGTGCAGGAATGGCTGGAAGCAGATGAGTGTGACGGCCCCTCCCCCCGACCAATCAGTGGCCTGTTTTGTGATGACGTCAGATATAGGGCCGACTCAGCCCGGTTAGAACCTCGGCAGAAAAGATACAGAAAAAGTATCTGCTTGGCACGGCTCCACCCGCCTCGGCCCGTAGTGGAAAAGCGCAAGACGGGGGCGTGGCGGGTAGAAGCGCGCTGAGTAGATACTAGTGGAAAAGGGGCATTAGATTAATTCTCTTTGATCAGTATGATACTGGCCCTTCATTAGAAGAGCAAATTCTTAACTTAATGGAATTTGAATTATTGTCCAGCCACTTGTGTCTAAATATGGATATTTGTGTCTCTGGAAAGCCCACCAGGGTAACAGACCTCTGCCAAGCTAGTTTTGTCTACATGAAAGTCCACAAACCAAAAGGTGGCCCGACCCCTTGGCTGACAGTGGTTGTGCTTCCTCCACCTACTTTATGAATATCACCAGAGACTGATAAGAACATTGCTACCTGTAGCACTTTTTTCATGTTTGTTTAAGGTGAAGCTTAATCAACAAGACTCTCCACATCTTTTCACTGCCCCCTGCTCTCTGTCCTGAAAGATTTTAAATGTTTAATCAGCTGCTACAGTCAATGATCAATCACATTGACACAGATGGTTACTGGATAAACACACTCACACACCCTCACAACTTCAGTCATTACTACACACAACTGAGGGACACACAGCCAGGTGCCAGCCTTTCAGCACTATGAGTATCATGTATACACACTCATACACATACATGCACATGCACATGTACATGCACTCACTCATTATACTCTCAATCACTCAAGCTCATTAGTGGTCTCTTTCCATGCATCTGTCTTTTCCGTTCATTTCTCTTCCTCACATTCGTTTCTCTTTCGCCCCAGCTCCAAAGAACACCCTTCCTTCCGTTTTCCTGTTGAATACGCCATCTCACTATGTCCAACTGCATCTCCATCTCCCTTTGTCTCTCCTCCCACCACCTACTCAGGGTGTCATCCTCTGTAGTAAATCTTTCTCTCCATCCTCTGAGGCGGATGCTGCCCACAGCCCTATGCAGAGTGATAGATGATACAATATTGAGCCACTGTAAAGCTGCGACGGAGATCTAGGGTTCTCATAAGAGCAGGGTGTCTATAGCCTGTAGGGAGACAAACACGGCGGAGCAAAGGAAGAGGACAGGTGTTTGTGAGAGCAGAAATGCAGAGAAAATAATTCAAACAGGATAAAAAAGTTGAAAACCAAAGGTGACTGGCAGAAATAAGTTACGCGGGTGACTGTGATCATGAATAATCTATAGTGCGTGGACAAAAGAAAAAGAATCATTTATCTCTGTGAGGCAAAACAAATGTAACTAAAAGAAATTTAGAATGTCTTATGGCAGAAATGTCATGTCATTTCTTGGATATTACAGTAAAAAGAAAAATACAACCGTGGAATAAATAAAAAAAGTACAGGAACAATTTAGTGCTAGTTATGATAGCATATTACTCTGCTAGTGTGCATTCATGATCCATCCATCCATCCATCCATCCATCCATCCATCCATCCATCCATCCATCCATCCATCCATCCATCCATCCATCTATACCCAAAATCGATCCTATTCAGAGTTATGGTGGTCTGCTGGAGTCTTGGCGAAACAGACAACGGATGAATAGTGGTGGTACAGGCTGGATGGGCCAGTCATTCACAGAGCCACAAAGAGACAGGCACCCACACGTACTAACACACACTCTTATGGTCAATTTTAAATCGCCTTATCACCTAAGAAGCAAGTTTTTGGAATCTAGGAGGAAGCTGGAGTTTCCGAAATAAGCCCATGCAAGCACGGGGAGAACATGCAAACTATAGAGTCCCAACTACCAATAAATGAATGAATACATGAATAAAACACAGGGCAACTTTGCTTTTTGGTTTGTATTGATTTTGTCAAAATGTAGTATGCAGAATGCAGTTGCACAATATGTTATATACTGTATGTGTATCTGTATGTGAGCACTGTAGTGGTTGAATTGTGAAGGGTGAAAGGTTAACAGGGTTACCACAGCAAAAGCTTGTCCTCAGGTAGTTTAAAACTACATATAGTTTAAAACTACATATACACATCATAAATGAACAGGCTTAGAGAAAAAAACATAAAATAAAAATTCCAATAGCAATAGAGACTAATCTGAGACATCATGTAACAGAAAAAGCGCTGTTCACTCTAAAGGGGCGAATATACTTGCTGTTCAGAACGCATACGCATCATGATCGACACGCATATCCTGCGTTTGTTTGACGCGTCGACATGCATGTTCTCAAAAAGACACTGAACGCGTACGTGACCTGCAGTTCTTGCTTTGGCGCTGGTCCAGGTCCGACCACCAGCTGACCACAAGTGACTTGGCGCGGAGTTTGGAAAATGGAGGCGTGTTTTTAACATACCATCTCCGATGACGCGGGGACCGTTTCCTTTGCCGAGATAACCAAGGCAATGTAATAATCTCCTCTTCATCCAATGTTCTCATGTTTACTTGTTCGTTGTTCTAATCTGCTACTGCTACGACCGCTACTACTACTACCACTAAATATTTTATTACCCTTCCAACTGTTGCTCTACCTACTGCCCCCAATCGGTTATCTCTGGTATGACGCCCTCACCTCGCGTCGTAGGTGAGCGAGGTTGCAGTTGGTTGTGAACGCGAACGGACGCGAACGCAGGTTCAAACAGCAAGTATATTCGCCCCTTTAGTGACTTGGTTTTAAGAACGTGACATACATTACATATGTGCCCTCTTACGTGTGCTCACTCTCTCACATACTGCCAGTCTGTGCTGGGACACAGTGTTTGCAGTGGTTAATCACACCACCTGTGTTTCTCTGTTACCAATAATAATATCACACACAGAGGTATCCCAGGGGTTCACCTGCAACAGAAAGCATTTGGACAAACAAGATGTACAAGGCAGAAAACTGACACCTAACTGAACAACTGAACAGGTTTCAGCCACTGGTGAAGTGAGATCTGAAGAAAGTAGGTGAGGTTGATGGCTGACTTCTAATATAGGCCGTATAAGTTATTTATACTCCTGTTCATTTTTAGTAGGGCTGCTAAGTGATTAAAAATTAACAACAATTAACTGCATAATTCTTTGTAGTTGATTGTGATTCATTTCAAATTGATTTTATGAAGTTAATCTACTAAAATGGTACCGAAGTTACAGATTTATATTTAAATACAAATGCGTTCCACGTACTTCCATGTCATGCCTTTGCTTTTAAGACTACTGCAAAAAACAGAAGTTGAATGCAGCTTAGAAACATATGCTTTTCTTTTTTTAACAGTGCTCCTACCTAAGTCAGTCCCGGGCATTGCTCACCCTCTACCAACCCCGGGAGGACCCTACACTGAGCTCAAGTCTCCTCCTTACTTGAGGAGTGAACCGACCGCTTCTTTTTTTTTTTGCCAGACAGGGTGGGGCTTCTTCGGCCGGACGTAGCGCATGGAAGGATCACGTTATTCCGGCCAGATCCTCCCCACCCCATCTGGTGCCCCGGCTGGCCAGATGGGGTAGTGTATAGCCCAGGACTACTGCATGTTTTTGTGAGATTAACTCACATTAGCTACCCAAGGGAACACAGGGAGGATATGCAAACTCCACACAGAAAAGGTGTGGGTGCTGAAGTCATGGGGGAACTTAACATGCGACAATTGGCTCATCCATCTGCTCTTAATCGATCAGGCCCCCGGGCACCATTCAGGATCCACTGCAGTTTGCTTATTATTATGAGTGTTGGGCTACAGTCCTATGTGAACATGGGAAGCTTTTCTCTTTTGTGCATGTTTGCAGGCCGGAGCTTCGGGAGCTGCGTGCTGGCCTGCGGTACACCCCCCCCCCCCCACCCCCGGTCATCCCGTTGCTGCTTCCACCTGCCTGCGGTCCCCCCCCTCTGGTCATACTGCTGCTGCTTCCACATGCCTGCTGTGTGCTGCTGACGTCCCCGACCCCCCCAGTCTGGCCTTCGGCAGGAGGGTCCCCCCTTATGAGCCTGGTCCTGCTCAAGGTTTCTTCCCTCCTAAAGGGGAGTTTTTCCTTGCCACTGTTTGGCTTAAGGCTTTTCTCCCACTAGGGGAGTTTTTACCTGCCATTGTTTATGTAATAATTGCTCGGGGGCCTGTTCTGGGTCTCTGGAAAGCGTCTAGAGACAACATCTTTTGTATTAGACGCTATACAAATAAAATTGAATTGAATTAAATTAAATTAAATTAAATTAAAGGAGCTTGAGGCTCCTTTTAAGAAATGAGACTCTCTAGCACCACCCTTCACCACGACGGCCGTTGGGGGTACTGCAGTCAACAGTGAAGCCGGCACGGGAGAACGGGGAGAACGCACATGCAGCGTCATGTGACGTCACATCCGCAGCCCAGCGCGGGAAATTCGGGACCAAATTGCAGCACATTTTGCAGCACACAGCCTGTTCAAGGCAAAGGAGAGATACGCTATAGGGCTCATTCTTTTGGGTTTGGAACGCTTCATCTGACATTATTACTAGAAAACTTAAAATGTATACGGATTTTTTTCATAAATCTTGCCACAATCCGGCCTCAAGCTCCTTTAAATTAAATTAAATTAAATTAAATTAAATTGAATTGAATTGAATTGAATTGAATTTAATTGAATTGAATTGAAGCCTTAATGTCCACTTTAAGGCCCAGCTCTGGGGCCTCACTCTGAGACCAGCCTAGATTTCCACAGCTGGCCACATGATTTGAAACAAAGGAAATTAAGGAATGACTCCAAAGCCCAGCGGGCGTTGCAGTTTATTGCCCGTAGAGGTGTCAAAAGGGGGCAGGATGGAGGTCATACGCGGACAGTAAGGACAGCAAATTAGTCCACAGCCCCTGCTGATGCGAAGCGCGTCCCGTAAATAACAGCGGCTTCCCAAATCTCGCTCTCTCCGACCTTTTTCATCTCAAGGGAAATGTCTACCATCCTTACATTTTGTAAGGACTACACATCATCTCTGATCAGACTGACCAGCATGAGCCGAGGAGCCATCCTGCCAGCTGTGCTCGTGAAAGCCCACTCGCCCACCCGCGTTATAACGGAGTTACCCGCAAACGTTCCAACACTTCAACGAAGGGAATGGGGAATGTGCGCATCAAGACAAAGTGCCCAGGCTAGGACGACCAGGAAAGGGGGACAGCCCAGCTGCCAGCGACGCCGCATCATTTGTCTCCGAGAGACAGAAAGAGACAGAGGGAAAAGGGAGTCGCTCATAGCTAAACCACCAGCGGAGCGTAAAATCTGCAACCTGTGGACCAAAAATGGTGCCTGGTAACAGAAGGCCCATTTGGATACTTTGGAACTATGAGTAAACTTTCCCTCTGAGAACATAGAGATCTATGAGAAACATAAGGTACTATCAGGTCTTGCAAATATCATTGAACTAGGCCATTTCAGACAATATACACAAGTGATAACATTTTGGATTGGATTCCAAGTCTTACGTTGAGCCAATGAGGGCGACTGATGCTTCATTCTCTGTATGGATCCTAGCTGCCCCATGTTGCCCTTGTGGATGGCATGAAAAACAAAGACACACAGACACACAAGATGCAAGCTGAATATGTAATTCAGCACAGATTTTATAAACTCCAGTAAGATGACAAGTTTACAAACCAACTTGTTTCACTTTTGCTTTTTCTACCTTTTCCTCTTTGTCACACTTTGCAGCAAATTTTAAGTGGAACAAGTGTTTTAGTCAAGGTAGTCAAGGGACAGTTTATATTAATATTGGTAATGAATATAAGTTAAAATGTTTTACTAATGTACTGTGAGATATTTAGTTAATTTAACCTGTCAGGGGAGGGAAAAACAAGCTGTTTTCCGAAATAAGTGAAAGATTAACCACAGTAATTACATTTTGCGGTGAGGCAGACAGCTGTCGATGTCAACCTGTGATGAGACTGAAGTCATGTGCTGGTAACCAAACACAGTTTATCACTAGCAGCGGTCACTGCTAGGCAAGAGTGTCTTCCGTTATGACAATTTCAATACAGAGAGAAGGATACTCTCCATGTCTGAAGTCTTTTTCTGGGACAAATTTGGTTTCAGACAAAAATAATAAATAAAAAATAAAATCAACTCATTATTGAGCCAATCACTAATTGTTTGCAATCATTTGTTTGTATTTTTCTTTATGTTTTCGCTAGGCAGCTTGGGTAGAAGAAAGAGGCTTCAGTTTTGCTTGAATTCAGCAATTTGTCTCTCTGTCAAACTGTTGTGATTGTTATCATGTATTTGTTAGTAGGTTGATTTTTTGTATTGCTAATTGTTTAATTGTTCACTATAAATTTTTTGTGCCCACCCAAACGTGCGTCCTGCCCACCCAATCAAAGTTATGGGGATCCTTTAATTTTTAATAAATATAAAAAAATATCACAGAATATCTGTACCGTTTCTGATTGGGTGGGCACTGCGCATCATTTTTAGACACAACAATGAATGCATACCGCAAAAGTTGTGTCTCGGCGGAGGGACCCGACATCCCAGCAAATTGAGCACAACAGAGAAGTGTTCAGAACAGCACACAGAGCACACACTGAAGGCTAATTTATGGTTCCGCGTTACACCAACGCAGAATGGTGCGCATCGCCGCGTTCCCTACGCCGTAGGCTACGCCGTACCCTACGCCGTAGGCTACGGCGTAGGGTACGGCGTACCCTACGGCGTAGCCGTGACAACAGAGCCTGCACGGCACCGCAGCGCACCGCCACCTGCACCGGCGCTCTCCGCCCTCGCCGGGATGGAGACGCCTCCATCCCCATGGACCCCCATACTGGGGAGGTGGTATTTTTGGCTCCGTTTTCTCGTTTTCTGCGCCATTCTTGCGCAGGACTTAAAATGAAGGCATCTGATTGTTCTTTCCCCCCTGCCAATCCTCTGGTCCTGTGACCAATCCGTGCCATTCGGTGTGCAAAAAACAGATTGGTCAGAGTTTTTACAGGATTAAAGCTGTCAGAGAGGTCAGATTTTTTTCTTTCCTTTTTCTGAACACATTATTCACTGGCTACTCTCAGGATGGAAGGACCATTTCACCCAGTATAACAATAAATGTTTTTGAATATGATTACAGACTATACCTTTAAGTGAAATGTACTCTATCAAACTATCAAATCTGCAGTATTTGTCACTTGATACCATTCATAATTTACCATAACTTTGTTACATGTGTACATAAACAGCATTAAATAACTTATGGAACAAACCCAAAAAACCACAAATATAATGAGTAACACCTTCATGACATCTTTCACAAATTCAGTCTGTAATGTTTTCTTATCTCTCTTGTGGACCTTCTTAACTCTGGTTTGCTTGTGTATGAGTTAGGTTCACAGTCTATTCCCGGTGTGGAACTGGGCTGAGCTTCACCACCGTCTCCTGAGGAATCTTTAACGGACTGCAACGATTACGCCTGAGGATTTTCCGATTCTCTTGGAAAATACTTCTTGCGGCACAGTTGCTTTTGTACTCTGCATCCTTAATCCTGACTGCAGTGTTGGTGGTCAGGGGAGGAAGATGCTTGGTTGCTCTGTCTTAAAATTACTTTTGCTTCATTTTCTGTTGCTATAATTTATTAGCAATCTGTGAACGTTTGTCTTGGCTTGTCATTTGGTTGACTTGGCAGCCTTGTGCAAAGCTTTCTCTTCATAAGCAGCTCAGCAGGTGATAAACTGCACTGTAGAGGCAATGCTCTGTAGCTCAGTAGAGCCAGATATGGATCCGAGTCACTATCAGCTGCTTTCTTTAAGAGTTGCTTGAGAATGTGAAATCCCTTTTCAGCTTGCCCATTTGCCTAGTGCGGGCTTGATGTTACATGCTGGAAATCATACTGCTCTGCAAACTTGGCACGGGCCTTGTCAATCACTACAGTATGTGGTATCCCATGTCTGGCAAAGATGGATTTTGCATGTGTTATGACACAGTTTTATGATGTGTTTGCCAACAGTGCCATTTTAGGGATGTTTGAATGATAATCCATGACCAATAAATAGTCTATACCTCTGAGGTGAAACATGTCCATTGCAATTTCATGCCATGGGGCTGTTGGCACATCCGCTAACACCATAGCTTCTTTGCTGCGCTTGTTTCTGTGTTTCTGCCAAGTGTCAAATTTGCCAATAGCAGTCTCAATGTCTTTGTTAATCCCGGGCCACAAAATCTACTCTCTCACCCTCCTTTTCCACTTTTCAATCCCAAAATACCCTTCATGCAACCTGTGTAACATATCCAATCTCAGAGCTTGTGGAATGACAATTTTGTGAGGTATCATATTACCTGACACCTACCATTTCACTGACAATCTCTTTATGTGTAGGTAATTGACAATGTCCCCACTTTTGCTCTCATTTAAGTCTTTAGGGTGAATACAGATTCTCAATTCTTCATTCTTGTTTTGGTGATTACCATGGAGTTGCTTTTTAATCACCCCCAGCATTCTGTCCAGTTCCTTCCTTAGACCATCTCTGAGTGGAGCAGGAACTGAGCACCTTCTTTCAAAGTTCTGGAGTATGGTGTCAGTCTGGGCTGCAGCAGCATGTTGAGGTTCCTACTCACACCAGAAGGCCCACTCTGGATCTGGTTATCACTGACTCTACTTCACTGTTATCACTGACTCTACTTCCATTAGTAACCTACAGGTCTATGACCTCGGTGTGTCCGACCACAAAGTGGTCTCAATGGCAAAGCATTGACTCAGCCACTATGACCATGGATCTCCAGCTCATCACCTGCCCAGCCTCTGCATCAATGGATGAATTAGTGTTTTTGATCTCCATGCCCCTGTCAAGTCCTGTGAGGTCAATTTCTCACGCTCCGTTCCCTGGTTCACACATGAGCTAAGGACAATAAAGACAGCTGGGCGTGCCCTGGAGCGAGGCTGCAGACACTCTGGGCTCACCGTCCATAAACTGGTCTACCGTGAGCATCAAAGGGCCTACTTCAACTCCCTTAAAGATGCTCGCTCAAAATTCTATTCTGGGTTAATCAATAAAAACCATGGCAACTCCAAACAGCTTTTTTCAACTATAAGCCATCTCCTGAAGCCACAACCATCCTCTTCAACTGAGGCTACAGAGGAGCAATGCAACAGGTTCATCAACTGTTTCAGATCAAAGGTCAACAACATTCACTCTCCAACACCAACACTTTGTCGAGTGTGCTGACTCCTCTACATCTCACTGAAGTTCAGGAGAGCCATGTTGAGGAAATCCTCAAAAAAATGAAATCCTGTACCTGTACCCTCGACCCCATTCCCACTGCTCTGCTCAAGTCACATATCCCCACTCTCGGTCCTTTCATCACCAAGGTTGATAACCTTTCCCTTCAATCTGGCTATGTCCCACCTACTCTCAAGGTTGCTGTAATCCGTCCCCTTTCTAGCCAATTACAGGCCTACCTCCAACCTTGCTTTCCTGTCCAAGGTGTTAGAGAAGGTAGTCGCCTCTCAACTTCAGAACCACCTCAAACATAACAATTTGTTTGAAAAGTTTCAGTCAGGTTTTCGTTCAGCCCACAGCACTAAAACGGCTTTGCTCAGGGTTATAAATGACCTGCTGATGACAGCCAATGCTGGATCACCCTCACTCCTCCTGGACCTGACTGCTGCGTTTGACACAGTGGATCACACTCTCCTCCTAGAGCGCCTCTACACGACTGTCAGACTATCAGACTCTGCACTCAAGTGGTTTCACTACTACCTTTCTGGCAGAACTGAATATGTCTCACTGGGGAGATGCAAGTCCCTGTCTCCTGTGTTGTTTCGCAAGGGTCGGCCCTCGGCCCTATCCTCTTCATTATTTACATGCTCCCCCTCGGTCGTGTCATCAGCAGACATGTCCTTCCACTGTTATGCTGACGAGACGCAGCTTTACATAAAAACTGCCCCAAGCACCTCTGCAGCCATTTCATGTCTTTCTGCCTGTCTTGGGGAGATAAAGACATGCATGAGCAACAACTTTCTCCGGCGAAACAGTAGCAAAACCGAAGCCCTCCTTGATGGCACTCCACACCAGGTTCAGTCATCCTCCATAACTCACCTCACCTTCGATGGTCAGAACATACCCCTCTCCTCCACAGTCACTAATCTGGGAGTTAGGTTTGATCCTCACCTGACCTTTAATGACCATATAAAACACCTGTGCAAAACCTCCTTTTATCATCTCAAAAACTTCTCCAAACTCCGCCGCAGTTTAACCCTGTCAGATTCAGAGAAGCTCGTCCACGCATTAATCTCCTCTAGACTGGACTACTGTAACTCACTCTTTACTGGGATCACTGGCAAAAACATCCAGAAACTGCAATACATTCAAAACAGCGCTGCCAGGATCCTGATGAGAGTCCGGAAATATGAGCACACCCATTCTCCACTCACTCCACTGGCTCCCTGTCTCAACCCGGATTGAATACAAAATCCTACTCCTCACCCATAAATGCATTAATGGACATGCACCTCTGTACCTACAGGAACTCATTACTCAGATCTACAAACTACTCGCTCCTCCATGTTCCCAACACCAAGCTCCGCACCATGGGTGACCGGGCCTTCTGCTCAGTAGCACCCCGCTTATGGTCGCCCAGACCATCTAGCACAGACACTGGACTCTTTTAAGACTGGCCTAAAAACCTTTTTAATTCAGGAAGGTATTTTTGAGTTGAGTTTTATGACTTATTATTGTTAGTTTTAATTATGTACTGGCTTGGTGGCACTCTGAGATTCTTGGATGAAGAGTGCCTTACAAATAGAGTGCATTATTAGGGCACGAGCAATGACAATGCGAAGGCCCTTTTGTATCTGTAGGAATTATTTTTATCACGTTTTTCTTCCGACGAAATGAGGGCCTTTTTGCTCCCCGAAACGTGCCCCAAAAGTCACCAAATTTTGTACGCAAGCCCGGCCTGGCGAAAAATTTTATATTTAATGGTTTGCATTAATGGGCGTGGCCTAATGGCTCAACAGCGCCCCCTAGAAAACTTGGTGCCTCAAGCCCCATAATACGGTTTGACGTACATGGACGAAAATCGGTACACACCTGTATCATGTCGCAACTTAATGAAAAGTCTCTTGAAGCCATGGCCGAAACGGAACAGGAAGTCGGCCATTTTGAATTAATCGTGTAATTTTGGTGCAATTTATGCCATTTCTTCGGCTGTTAATGCGGCCCAAACCATAACGTGCACGCAGGTGTGTTATACAGCAAAATGTGCGTCTCAATCCTGCGACGATGGGCATTACTTCTCAGTCAAAAGCGTTACAGTGGCGACGATAGACGCCAAAAAGTGCGCCCCTTCCTTCATCTGATTGGTCCATTTTTGATAGTTCCTACTTTCTGCCATAACTTTTGAATGGTTTGACATAAAGAGTCGTGGGTGGTGTCATCGGACTCGGTTTTGAGTCATTGAACATAATTGGTGAAAATTAGCCCCGCCCCTTCTTCTGATTGGTCGATATTTATAGTCCCTATTTTCTGCCATAACTTTTGAATGGCTTGCCATATAAAGTCTTGGGTGGTGTCATCGTACATGGTTTTGAGTCCTTGACCTAATTAGTTCAAATTAGCCCCGCCCCTTCTTCTGATTGGTCGATATTTGATAGTTCCTATTTTCTGCCATCACTTTTGAATGGTTTGACATGAAGAGTCATGGGTGGTGTCATTGGACTTAGTTTTGAGTCCTTGACTTTTATTGGTTCATCGCTGCTTGCAGCTTTAATATGTTTTGTTTTTGTTTGTCTTTTTTGACCCTGCTGCACTTGTGTTTCGCAAGATCTTGGCTTTAGACTGTTTTTTCTTTTTTGCCGGACTTTGGCATGAGACTATTCTTTCTTTTTATTTATTTATTTATTTTTGCAATAATTTGGCGTGAGATGGGCTTTAAATCCAGCTGAGCACAGCTCTTCAGTGATGTCTTGGCTATTTCGCTGCTAAATGCATCACAGCTGCAGTAATGACTCACTTTGCTGCTGTTTGTTGCCGGCAGTGGACTGAACCACAGGTTTATCAAAACTTTCTCCCTGAAAACATCTACCTGCAGAGCAGTAAGCAGGATATAAGTTATGCATTAGGGCCACGTTGGTTGGAAGCCAGTGTTTAAACCAGAATGAGCCTTTATTTACAGCTGAACACTGGGGTTCCTCAGGACTGAACAGTTGTTACTCAAAATCACCAGCTGTCACTCACTGCATGCTGAGAGGAGACTAGAGGACACACAAAGGCACAAGCATTAAAGCACACTAGAAAGCGTACAAAATGCATCATTTGTCACACACAAGCACACACGCGCCATGCTGTGCAGGAGGTGTTCGGGGTAAGTAACCTTTTCTTAACTCAGCAGGAAATGGAGGAACCTTCCCTTCTCATGCTGACTCCATTTACTTTAGCAGCTTGATGGATGATTCAAACCAGTCTTGTGCTGAGTACTAGCTCTATATCAATCAATATTGTAAATGTATTAGGAACTATTGGGAGCCCAGGGCTTTGTGGTTGTTTTTATTTATTTGCTATTTATAAAAGTATTTTGTAGCATCTTTGCTGTTATCACATAAAACATAATACAATTGTTAAAAAAGAGGTGCTCCAATAGAAGCAAAAGCACTCAGTAAAGCATGTGTATCAACTGTTGCCTAATTTGGTGGGCCTTCCAAGACTCACAACTGAGCATTTTATTAATTGAAAAAAGCAGATACAATATTTTATATTTTGATCAGTTGCAAATGTTGCTGAGTCAATTATTGACAGTTAAGGAAATAACTGAAAACGTTATGGTGAACTAGTGAGTTATTTGTCCATTATGCAATGCTAATATACAGGCAATATGCAACCATCATCAATAGCCACCGATAGAGAAAGATGGGAAACACCCTGGACAGGTCACCAGTCCATCGCAGGGCGCAGAAACACCCACAGGCGCTCACACATGGTCAATTTACAACCACCCGTGAGCCTAAAATACATGTATTTGAAGTGTGATAGGAATTTGTCATAAAAATACCTAGAGAAACAAATGCAGGCACAGGGAGAGCATCCAAACTCCTCATAGAAAGTTGGGATTTGTACAAATAACTTTCATGCTGTCAGGGTTTGACATTCCCCCCAGCCCTTCAGTTTTTGTTTTGCCCCGCCTGTGTCCCATCTGCCCTGATTGTCTGCACCTGTGTCTCGTCGTGTCTCGCTATCCCCTGGGTATATCTGGTCTTGTCATTCCCTTGTTCCCTGTCGGTCCGTATTGTGCTTCCCTCCATGTGCGCCATGTATTCCGGTTTTTGATCCCTGTTCTGTTAGTTTTTTTCCTGCCAAGCAGCACTTTGATTTTGTTTTTTTTGCCTCTTGCTTCTTTTGGAATAAACCCTTGTTTTTGCCAACTCCTGCCTACTCCTCTCCCGCATCTGGGTCCTCACCAAAACCTCCTTGACACATGCTGCAAGGCAATAGTGCTAACCCCCACACCATCATGGACAAACTGCACCACAGCAGGAAGTGCTTTAGACATCAGAACCTCTTCATAGTTCCTATAACTGTTGGAGGAAGTTGTACTTCTACAAAGAAAAAAGTAAAACTGCAATGGAAATATATTTTTTGCATATACAGATCACATGACGCACCAAAAAGGGTCACATTCACCTTTTTGTGGAAATTGGCTCCCTTGGCCATGATACAGAAGGCCAGCAAGTGGAGTTATTGCTTTGTAGAACTCACCAAAATGTGTGCAAGTCATCCTAAAGTTCTGGATCCACTGCTTCTCCATAAAATCACAGACAATGACCTTTCAGAAATCCCTCAGATATGGCTCCACGCATGAAGGCTTTGCCTTGTCACAAGACATCTATGTCTTTTTGGAGTCAAAATACATCAGTGGATGCAGAAATTAAAACTAATCGACCAATATTGAATATATTCTGGACATCCATCACTATTATTCTTGGAAGGACTTATCAGAAGAGGAGAAAACACAACTTAACATGACTTATGAGTAAAAATCTGCCATGATAAGAACACTTCTCAAAATTTAAACAAACCTTGCTGACTTTTGCATCACTTCAGCTTTCCAATACGCAGTGTAAAAGCAAGCAGAGAAAAAGCTGTAGAAACAGTACCATGTCCTTATTACTTTCTTCACAAGGAACATGCGGAAGCACATGCATGCCTTCCTAAAGGGAGTCATCTGTCATTCGCCATCAGGTGATGAATAATTCACCAATATGTCACCAATCCAATAAGTACACTGCCGATGGTGAATGCAGAGCATGAGGAAATGCACAAAGGAACTACAAATAACCTCTCTGCACATGCAGAGGCAAAACACACAAGCCGTACACAAAACACACGCTCTGAACTGTGATTGATGATTTGGATTTCACATGTGAACCCGTGAGAGCATTATTAAAAAGTTTACTGGTAGTGGACTTTCATCCCTTGGAGAGTTTTAAATACAAATACACACACACACACACACACACACACACACACACACACACACACACACACACACACACACACACACACACACACACACACACACACACACACACACACAGTGTTTGAAACCTCATGCATACTGACAGAACCAGCATACTTCATACATCAGGACTTACTTTTTTTCTTAGGTTTCATTACGTGACATTTTTTATTATAAAACATCACAAAACACCAGGAGCTCTTTCATGACAAAAAAAGAAAGATGTGAAATGTAACAAAGAGTACAAAGGCATCCATTAAAGCAAATTGTTGCCATCAGGTGGTAATTTCAAAATTTCAAGGCATGTATGCAAATTGACTACAATATGTTTTAAAGATCATCAGGAGCAAGTTTTAAAGAGATTTCTGTGACTTAATCATTCAAGCTGAAATAAAAGATTCCATCCTGACACATTTCTTCTGTTTTAAATCCCTCCGGCACCTTCATCCCCAATAATATGCAGTAATATCTCCACCATACGAGGATGAATTATTTAATACCAGGAGATTTTATGGCTGCAAGGGTTGTGTAATGTTTCTTCATTGCTATCTCTGAAAGTAATGAGAATGCAGTGTGCTGGCTGTGCGATGAAATATATGGTATTCTGTATTTGTTTTGTCCTGTGTAAAATAACCTGTAGGATTACCTGTGGATCTACAGTAGATAAACTGCTATTCTTTTTTGGAGGAAAAAGGAGGAAACCTTTGCCACGCCACAAATAAAGTGTTTTTCTCAGTATTGTGGAGTTGTCAGATTGTAAGTGAGTACTAGAGTAAAGGAAATACAATCAAAAAGTAGAAATGTATTTTAGTTTTGGAGTCTGTTGAGTAGTGTCCCACCATAACAGACTGTATTATGTCAAGGGTTGAGGGTTTGAAGTGGGAGGAAATGTATATAATAACTAAGATGGCAAGTGGAAGAAATATAATATGGCGAACAGTTCAATATATGGGACATAGCATCCTTCACAGTCATGTGACCAGGGTGGGCCCATTTATTCTTCATAAAACTCTCAAGCCCTTTGCCTCGTCCCTTGTTGATCCCTCAAATTTTCCTGTCTGCCTTTACAGTTTGAAGAACCAATGATGGAAATGATGAACTCAAGATCAGGTAGTGTCTGTTATAGCAAGGAATGCATTCTAAAGATCTCCCAACTGCTGAGACTTGATCACTTAAGGCTGAGTTATGGTTCTGCGTCAAAACGACGCCGTAGGGTACGCGTCGACGCGTACCCTACGGCGTAGCCCACGCCGTCGCTGACGCGTAGCTTACCTCCCAAAAATTGTAACTACGCGTCGAGGCGACGCAGACCAAACGCAGACCGAGAGGGCTGTGATTGGTTTGCTTGGTAGCAATGCATTTCCGGTTTCCGGTTTGAAGCAGTCGTGAACTTTCAGCGCTCTTTTCTTCGTGTATGTGTGATTTTTTTTTCTTTGTTTTGTTTTTTTGCACAATAGTTGTCCTTATCTCTTTGATTCACTGTGACCGGAAAAGTCGGATAAACCATTCAGGAAAAGATCGCGACCTAGCAGTCGCGGGGGGTACTACACCGCGGCGAAATGGAGTGACGGAGAAGTCCGAAGGGTTCATGACGGCGTCACGGTGACGGCGTCACGGTGACGGCGTCACGGTGACGGCGTCACGGTGACGGCGTCACGGTGACGGCGTCACGGTGACGGCGTCGATTTGACGCAGAACCATAATTCAGCCTTTAGTCCTGCACTGATGCTTGTTTCTGTAAAGGTGTTCCGGCTTCACATTTTACCTCTGGGTGTTATGTATAAGTAGTAAGTGTTTAATTGGCTAGTAAAGTCATTGTTTTTGTTAAGTCTTAGAGAAAATCAGTTAGGCGATCCAAATTTCTGCCTTTATAGATTGATTTTAGACTGCTCTCCTTGATGGCAGTTTCTTGAAGCCTGAATGAAATATCTGTGAAATGCTTCGGTCAAAATACAAAAGTCCATTTGTACGACAGCTATCTTTTCAACATATTTCTACAGTTCTGCTTATAACAGGCAGTTTTAGGCAGCTGAGTTGGATAATTGACTCTCCTCTGTGGGGTGGACATATTTTCAAATCAGTGCTGTTGCTTTGGCCCTGTTTACACCTAGTTTTAAAATCCATCAGGAGCGTTCTGATACCGCTTGGACATCTCTGTGTGTGTCTGTTCACACCTGACACCAACATCTGTCTCTGGATTTGTCTTGAGTGGCAACTTGTAACTGCCTTTCACACCCCTTTACCTTAAGCAAATAAGCAAGTGGAGGATTTCTCCCTCCAAAGACAAAACATGAAGCTATTAAAGAAGAACACTCTGCTCATCCATCCATTTGTTTCTTATCAGCTTAATTTAATGAATAGATATTACAGATACACAGTAATTGAAGTGTGAAAACGTCAAAAAATACACACAAAAAGCCTTCAGACAGATCAAACACAAAAGCTAAGTATTGGACATTATAAGAAGAAGAACTTAAGTATAAAAAGTTAAAACATGGATGAGACCATTATGTTGTGTTTGTGTGTTTTAATGACTCCTGCTTGTTTTTTTGCACTTTAGCGTGACATTGTTGCACGCATGAGAGCATAGGCAGTAGACCTCAGCTATGACCCTAGGTTCGACTCCAATTCCATTTTCGATTCTGCCTAACCATTCGGTTTTTTATCAATTCCCTTATCAATTGTTATTTGGAAAAAAAGGACAAAAAAAAGGTAAATTATCATCACCGAAGGAAAATTTTAATAATAATAAAATAAATATTCTTTTGTAGAAATGAACAAAATAAAACATAAATTATTCTGTGGCAATTCCACAAGAATGTCCAACATTTTTCTCATAGAAATTAAAACTCTCCTTTTTTCCAAAAGATATATGAACTGAGCACTCAAAAATAAAACTGTAGGCCAGTCACAAATACAATCAAGTCAAATCTAATCAAACTGTGCGTTTTGCAAATCTGCAACCATCAGCTATAATGAATCAACAATTCTTTAGCAAAAAAAGAATACGTGATCTTTCTGGACGTATGGTGTCTCCAGCTGTAGAGAACACCCTCTCAGATGGGGTTATGGATGCGCAAATGCTTTTGCATGTTGGTAGTATTTCCTCCCTTTGTCGAAATATCCACTTGGCAAGTATTGCAATTTGCCCTGTTGTTGTCTTTTTCACTGAAATCTTACCAGACTTCTGAGCATTTGTTTTGCTTGGGCGCCATGTTTACTATTGACTGCTGGCTTACGCACGTTTTTACCCAACGTGCGTGATGACATAATTCGTTCCCAATGTAAACGAAAAGGGAACTGAAAGACTGGGAACCGGTTCTTGTTCTTCACCGGTTCTTGATACCCATCCCTAGTCTTGAGTGTGTTTACCTCAGTCCTTTGCTTTACATGCTTTACACTTGCGATCTGATCTTTCAGGGCAGATGTTAATACCATCTAAACTGGCCTTTGTGATTGTCACTTCTGAGAAACATTGAATGCAGTATGAACTTATGTAGAAGGAAATATCACGATAATTCACCCTGAATCTGTGTCTGTGATGTCACAGAACTCTACAAATCTGAATGACTCACTCATATTTATACAAATACTCAGAGGTCAGTGAGGTTTGTGAGTTCTGGAGGAAGAGTAGTACATCATCAGCATAAAGACTGAAGGACTCACTCAAAGACGTTTTCAGACTCAGACTTAGTTGTTGCAGACACCCACTGCACTTCATACCTTAGTTCTTTTTATTATCATAATTTCCAGCATTTGTGTTTCTATCTGTCTGACGGCTTTTGTTATCTTCTGCATTTTTGCTCCCAAGCAGAGAAACAAAAGGGTTTTCATTAAATGCCCCCATTTAAAAGCTGCAGAAATTGTCTTTGTCTTGACAACCGCTATTCTGCAAAAACAATGTCCTCTAATTTAACTATGTGAACACTGAAACTGAGAAAAATACCTTTGGAGTTTTAACATCAACCAGTTAAAACTGTTGCGAGAAGATTCATGGTATTGCATTCCTATGAAGATTCTCAGGAAAAACATTTTTTTTTAATGGAGAAAAAACACAACCACTGTGATGTGTGACTCCAAAACTCAGACATTGCTCATTAACGTTAAAGAACTTAAACTCTATTGCTATGCCAAAGTGCAGTACAAACTAAATATGTTAATCCCACTTTCTTGCTGTTTTATCTATTTATGTTTGCAGGTGGTGAATATTGGACCTTTTCAGCAGTAAGACCAAAGATTGAGAGTAGTTTTTAATCACAGTGCTGGTGTGTTTTGCTCATTAAAGAAAACAACAAAAATAAATGATGAAATAAATGAAATAAAATAAATGACCGAATAATTTGTCATATATATTGACATTGTTCTCTCAAACATTGCTACTATTTCAGTCAGACAACTCACGCAGTAAGATTGAAACACTTTAATTGTAACACATATTTGGCTTTGGCATTTAGGCTGTAATTTTAGGCTTTCACATAAATACAGTGTAGAACAACCCCCCCTCCCCGAATCAGAGCCCACAGGTAGAGGCCGGGGTGGAGGTGGGATTGACAGCGAGTTTGGTAGGTGAGACATCCGAAAACATCTAAGAACGCATACTCCTTGGTCCTTAAATAGGTCAAAGAACAGATTGAGTAATTGGAATGAACCATTCAGAGGGGTGAATAAGCAGGCACAGGCACTGCAGAGATTACCTGTCTGAAATAACTCCTCCCTTTGTTCTTCATTCTCTCTGTCTGCTTTTCTTTTCCAGCTGGGCAGAGCAGATGTGATTCAGGTCCCGCACAAGGTTTCTTCCTTCCTAAAGGGGAGTTTTTCCTTGCCACTGTTTGGCTTAAAGGTATTGTGACATGAAAAACACATTTTTCTTGATTTTTTGTGTTTTGTTGGGTGTCTTGACATCAATTACACCCAAAAAACAACGAACTTTTAACATTCAGTGTATTGTGTGCTTTCTGGGATTTTCCGCATAACTATGCAAAAACGGCGCATCTGGTTTGGTGGCGGGCCGTGACGTCACGGCCCGCTAAATCACCGCCCCCTCCACCCAGCTCCCTGCCTCCTCTCCTCTCCAGCGCACCATAAAGGCTGATTTATGGGTCCGCGTTACACCGACGCAGAGCCTATGGCGTAGGGTTACGCGGTGACGTGCACCGAACGCTGAACCCTACGGTGTAGGCTCTGCGTCGATTTAACGCGGAACCATAAATCAGGCTTAACACGGAGCTGTTTACAGCCTCTTCTGTTCTCATCAGCGGAGGAAAACTGCTAAGAAGACCCGCGGCCACTGACTGGACTTAAGATAAGGGGACACTGTTGCTTGCATGCCTTTATTTTTATGATTGTTTGCTGTGGTTCGCCCTGCTGCTTTTCCGTGCATGCTTCGCCTGTCGCTCCCGGCTTAACTCTCCGACGCCGCTGTGAGCGTATGGCTGGAGGAGGAGGAGGTTTGGAGGAGGAGCGGAGCAATGATTGACAGGAAAGGGAGAAAAGGAAGCGTTTTTCACAGCGCAAAAAAACACTGTAATAAAAAGCCAGGAATGGAGTACTAGAGTGAAGTTTTTCTGGTTACACTCTTTTAGACACATTTGAGGGATGTTGGCCAAGACTTTTAATAGTGTTAAAAGCATGTTAAAAATGATGTCACAATACCTTTAAGGGTTTTCTCCCACTAGGGAATTTTTAACTATTTTTAACTAGATCAATATTATCAGAGTAAGGTCATTTTCACAACCACATGGTGTACTACTAGTGCATACCGACTTTGCCCAAATGTAGTCCACATAATGCAAGATCTACTTATTTCTACAGAGCTACTGACCCGTCCTCCTCATGTACTAGGCACGTTTCTACAAGCAAGAGTTCAGGGTAAATCCACCACACATGAACCTCTAACAGGACCGACCCCCTCCTCAGCTCCTTCAGCTAGCGTGTCTCCATTACACTGTAGCCCCACACAAGAAACAAGGGATGCTACTTGTGTCTTGTTTGCTTTTTTAACAAACACAAGACTACTGTAACGCTGTTCTCACGGGTCTCCCTAAAAAAATACATCAAACAGATGCAGTTAATTCTGAACGCTGCCTCACTAAGACTAAGAGAGTGGACCACATAACTCCAGTTCTTAGATTTCTACACTGGCTTCCTGCTGTCACAGAATAGATTTTAAAATCCTGCTATTGGTTTATAAATCTCTGAATGGTCTTCGGCCAAAATACATCTCTGATCTCCTGGTCCATTACGAACCAACCAGAACCCTGAGGTCGTCATGGTCACGCCTACTTTCTGTACCCAGAGTTAGAACCAAACACGGTGAGGCAGCTTTCAGTTTTTATGCTCCTCACCTGTGGAACAAACTCCCAGAATGCATCAGGACTGCTGAAACTCACATTTACTTTAGGACGATTAAAAAACCTTTACTACTGCATTTCAGTAATCTTCCACAATGCACTACAACCTTTATTTCTTGCATCTCTTTTGTTTTATTCTTTTTAACTTGTGTTTTGTCTTTAATTTCTACTTTCTATCATACTTTTTAAAGCAAGATCTTTTTGAGATCCTTTTATGTAAAGTACTTTGAATTGTATATGTACAAATACAAATAAACTTGCCTCGCCTTGCCTTGCCTACACACCACTGTGGTAGCAATTCAGTTCAAAGGAAATCCCCCCGCCACACCTCTACATTGGCCTAATTGTAATCTCCAGCTTCATCAAAAATCTACCAGGAACTCACAGTAGTGGAAACTCGCCTTATATATCCCACAATAGATACATTTCCGTTAGTATGAGTTCCATGTAGTACCGCCACCTCATGGTAAGCTGTGTTAATTGTTCAGTCAACAATTATTGTGTGGCGCTACAGTGTAATAGAGATGCACTGGCTGAAGGTGTCTGTCCTGTTAGAGGTTCCTGTCTGGCAGGTTTGCCCTGAATCTCCTCTAATGGCAACGCATCTAATGCAATGTGAGTTCCCATATGGAAAAGATATATATACATTTTATAAAGTTTTTGTCTGTTTTATCTGAAACTTGTAAGTTAGACATAAGACAGTCAAACCAGATATAAGATCCTTAGTAAAGTTGTACAATATGAAACTTGTATGATTTGGGGACTTGTAAGAACAGTATATAATAGTAATTCTACATACAATATCCTTAGTAGATATGCGTAATATCAACTTATATGAACTGGACAACTATCAGTGAAAACTAAAGTCTTATAATTATCATAGAAAACACCTACAAGACTTACGCGAGGTGCCACATATATAAGACATACACATTAAAAAACAGTATAATCTTACAATACAATTTCATGGAAAAGCACAAGATGACTAAAAAAACAGGGGTTTGACACTGGGAGTTTAAATTTTGCAAATGTTAGCATCTTCTCAAAACCAGCTAGCTCATTCTTTCTCAACTAATGCATTTTCCTAAAATTATTACATGGGTAATATTTCTTATTTAAGATTTTCGGACCAACTGCAAAATGGTTTTGTATTCACACAGAAAATATTTAAAATCCCCATGGAAAGTATTCAATATGAGGCAAAGATATAGAAAAAAGACTCATTCTTTCCTTTCTTGCTATAGAAAGACTTTTAATTTTGCACAAGATTAGAATAACATGCAGTACAAAATGTCTCACATAAGAATACATGTGAATTTTGTCTTGTCTAAAACTTCATTTTAGTTACATTGGTAATAGTTTTGACAGAAACAGAAACGACAGAAACTACAATTGTAGTCATGGTTAACACATTCTTCCCAGTCATATTTTTATCATACTGTCTATGTCGCTCACTGTGTTAATCCTCAACCTACTCAACAATCCCCTAACTATTTTTTTAGCCTTGTTGTTTGGTTGTTGGATTATTGTTTGGATCATTGTTTTTATCAACCTGCTGTATGCGGCACTTTTTCTTCAATAGATTTTGTCATAGATATAAAATGACATAATTTACACTACTAACCAGAAAACTTAAAAGGATGTGAAAACACCCTGCATGTTGTGATTCATCTTATCCATCAGTGTCTGGAGTCTGTATTCGTCTCCCATCCCTTTTATTGTATTGCTGTTCTCTGGAACCCACTCTGATCTCTGGAAAGATGTCCACAACCACTATTGTTAACACAGTGGCTTGGATCAATGTAATCAACTGGCCTCAGGTGAGTACAATATGAGTGGGGTGTTGCCAGGCAACAGCAAAAAGAAGGAGTTAACAGCGTGGTGCAAAACAGAATCCGTTCGTGTCCCGAGAGAACAAGAAAAAAAAAACCCTAGCAATAATGTGCATGAGCATGTCAATAACAGATGTCAAAAAAAGTTTACCCCTAAATAGACAAAAAAAAGAAGTTTGAAAGCTCACTGTGGGCAGCCTTCCCCAAAATAGTCACAGCAAATTTACAAGGTAAGTATGATTTCATGTTACGGCACAAAGAGTGGGAGGTTGCTCATAGGGCACTTTGTGCTTGATCCAACACATATTGACAGGTGTGTGTGGGTACAAGCCTTCGCAGTAATGCAAAGTTCGTCTGCTGTGTGGGTTAGGACAAGGAGTGCTAAACGCAGGCATCAGGCTGCTGGTGCCAGCAACAGCTCTTTAAACACACACAGACACACACAAGTGCATGCTCACACTTGTACCACCTACCCAGATGAAAGAGTTGGCTCTGTGGCAGACACTCTGCAGCTCCCCAAGAGGCCCCGTTGAGGACTATTGTTGCTATTCATGGGGTGAGAGTCAGCAGTTATGCCAGTGCAGGTTTTCTTGATTGTTGTGGGTTTTTGTACGTCCCTCTATACTGCAGCTGTTAAAAAAGTTCAGTATTTACATGAAATCTTTGCTAGTGCTCTGTCTTGATTCTCATTGCTTACATTGAAAAAGTAAAGTAAGTGAACTTCTTGGAATTAACTTTTATTCTGAATTAATATGCCATAAAATTTGATGTGATCTTCATCCAAGTCACAATGACAGACAAACAATATGTTTATGCTCATAGAACACAAACCATTACGATATTTTATCTTCGTATTGAACACATCATTAAACATTCACATGGTAAAAGAAAAGGGGGTGAACTATGGGACCAATTACAAACACAAAAGATGATTGGATTCAATGGTTTGCACACCAGGACTGCATTTGTGCTCAGTGGCGGCTTGTCAATAGGGGGCGCTAGGGCGCCGCCCCCATTAAAATTACAGGGGGAAAAAAAAAAGAAAGAAAATATAGACACAGTACACATAAATTACGTAATAAAAAGTAATTATCACATCTGTGCACTCATAAAATGTGTCTTAATTTTTCAAGCCTTCCCATCCCATACTGGGTATTCAGAGTTGTTTTTTGTGCAGACCGAAATATATAGGTTTCAATGGCGAGGGGCGCCGGCCAAATGAGTGTGTATTGCATGTTCTTAAACTTTTCTTCCATGTGACTTCATACTGGTCTCTAATTGGTTACTCAAAGACTCTCCTCCGGGCGCAGCTCTCTGCGCCCGTGGCCAATCAGCGTGTTTTCTGTCATTCTTCATCCAATCTGATTGATTCATGAGTTGTCAATCAAAGTCACACCCCTGACGGTGTAGACGCGCGACTGTCACTCACAAACAAACGGAGTCACAACCATAGACATGTATCCGTATCCGCCCCATGGAGCTGCTGCCATACGTCAACGTCGCCGCCATATTGGATGTGGCAAGACTGCGCTGTAAACTAATACAAGTAAATGGACTTATTTTCATAAAGCGCCTTTCTACAAAGAAATGTACGTTTTACGTCTCATTTATTCATTCACACATGCACTAATATACTTGGGAAACAGTTAGGCACCAAATACAATGTATTATTCGCATTTATTCTGAGATGGCAAAAATAAGAACTTTATTGATCCCACATAGGAGAAATTCATGTTATATCAGCTATAGAGAACAAGGTAGTGCCAAAAAACATATTAGTGCCAAATGTATTTTCTCATCAACAAAACTAATTTTAAAAATAACAAATAACAAAATAACATATTTGAACCATTTTCAGACAATATCTGTCAATATCTCTATATAATAACTGGAAAAATCTGAAAAATGGTTCAAATATGTTATTTTGTTACTTGAAAAAATTTAAATATGATTATGTAAAATATAATACATTTATATGTGGTATATGTAGTGATATGTAATAAAAAATAACAAAAAATGTGTATTCAAGTAGAGTTTATAGTTGTGTTGTAATCCCCACTCGCCAGTGCGCCCCCCCAAAATTTTTTATCACCAGCCGCCATTGTTTGTGCTCTTTGGATTTATTAAAGATGATCAAACATTTTTTATTTGCTTCTCATAAGGAGCATCTGCTGACGTGAACCATACCTTATTAAAAGGAGAATTTGAAATATGCTAAATTAGGCTGAAAAGGGTTATGTCAAAAAGTGGCCATCACTCAACATCCATCCAGCGATCATCTATACCCGCTTATTTCAATGCAGGGTCACAGGAATCTGCTAGAGTCTATCACAATTCACTTAAGGTGGGGGTACACCAGTCCATCACAGTGCCACATATAGACAAACATCCATACACACTCACACTCACAGCTACACACAATTTAGAATTTAACCTATTTCACCTAACATGCATGTTTTTGGACTGTGGAGTACCTGCAGAAAACCCATGCAAGCATGGCGAGAACATGCAAACTCACAGAAAGACCCCTGCTGGGAGTTGAATCAGGATTGTGAGGCAACAGTATAAACCACTAAGCCCCCATGCTGCCCCATCACTCAACAGTTGGTCAAAATAACTATAATAGGAGATTGTTTACTACTGTACTAAGTCGAGATGACTTCAGGGGCACAATGTAGAATCCACAAGAAGTTATAGACAAACCCAGTGGTAATAGTTAAACGTTAAGACGTGGAGATATGACTGGAGCAGACAAAGATCTCTCTTCATGAGTAAATCATCGAAAAGTCAGCTTGTCTATGACAGCACACCAGAGGAAGCTGCTGCTCTGCAAAAATGACATTGTTATGCACCTGGAATTTGGCAAAGAGCACATTGGCAATTTGAAATGCTGTAGGGAAATTGATTTGTACAGTAACAGAAAATATATTTAATCCATCCATCAATCCATCAACCAATCAGCAGCTGCAGAAAGGTCCAGACCTCCCTCTTCCTGCCTACCTCCTACAGCTCCCCTGGGAATACACCACAACGTTCCCAGAATATAATCTCTCCAAAGTTTGCCTCAAGGCCTTCTGGGCGTGCCACCTCAACTGGCTCCTCTCAATGTGGACCAGTAGCCAATCATCCACATTGTAGCCACTGCCAGGTCAAAGATCACATTCATATTGATAGGGTGGACGAAATAAAATAAAATTTGTCTTTTCAGATACTTGATTAAGCCAGCTCTACTTCCTAACCCCACACAGCCATAATGTACATTATCTCTATGACATTTTATGCCAACGTATTGCAATGCCTCCTAGAGAACTTATTTACTGATCATACACATCCACACACTGAAATGGTTTTCAACAGAAAAAAAAAAAAAAAATTCACTTGTCTAAAGAGTTGATGATGACTTGATGGATGGTAGTCTGAGTAGTCACCAAACCAAAAGGACATGACCTAAAGGAGCTAGATTTGGCATTAATACACTCCTACTTTTTCCTGGATGTGTTCAATATGACACAACAAATTCTTATTGTTTGTGTATTATCATCTTAAACACAATTAAGAACAGTTAATCAATATTTAACTACAAAGGATTAATATTAATCTTCATTCACTGTATCTACTTAAATGCGCGCACACACACACACACACACACACACACACACACACACACACACACACACACACACACACACACACACACACACACACACACACACACACACACACACACTACTACTACTTATTGTACAAAAGTAGTCTTAAGATCCATGCCAAAAAACCACGACATTACCATCATTGCCATGTACTTGCCAAATATGATATTTTGAGCTTTGAAAACTTGATTATACATTCAAATGTTTGTCTACTTCACAAAATTATTCATAATGCTTATGCCCCCCCTCTGAAAAAGTTTGTGACACTGTGCTCTGAAAACACAGTACGTCTAACTAGATCTGTTACGAGGGGTGAGTGTAGTATTCCTCAACGTAGAACTCAGTTTGGCAGCTCTTCTTTTTCCTGTGTGGCCATGGGTCAGTGGAATGTCCTTCCCACAGAACTTACTCTATGTACAAATCCTCACACATTCTCATGCTTGTCAAAGCGTTGGTTACTAAGTAAGCAAGTTTGCACACATTGTTGAGTATTATGTGAGTGTGTGTGTATGTGTCTGGTTATGAGTGTGGATGAGGATTATTGTTATCTGTGTATTGTATGTGTATGTGTTTGAATGTGTGATGAGAGTGAGAGAGAGTGTATGTGCTGTTGGTCTCTATTGTGCACTTTATGATATGGCGCTCTTGTTTCCGTGCTTTTATCTATTTATTAGGGCATTCTGTCAATTTTTTAAATATTATGGTTATTATGTCTTATTTCAATTAAATCTTAATATTGTATCTGTTTAGCACTTTACCTGCCCAGGGACTACAGGCGGAAATTAGCAATTGTTGCTATAACCTGGCTCAGAGCATCTCTTCTTGTTTTACAAGATTAATGTTTTTTTTTGTGCATTGTCCCTGTTTTAAATAAATAAATTCAATCAATCAATCAAAAACTAAAAGCACCAGTTTATGTGCAGTGCGGTCGAACTGAAGGCAACTGAACAGAAAGACAGAAATCATCCTAACAGCCATGATGGTGACTGATTAAATCTTTCCCAAATAAATCCAGAAAGATCAAATGTTAAACAATGGAAAATAAGTAAATGAAGACACTTGGGATAAAATGTCTCATTAGAGAAACAAAAGCAAAATGAGACGCGATTTGAAGTATGTGAGAAGGAAGTGACTGATTTTAAAAAAGCAGAAAAAATGCAGTTGATTAAGTGGGTGAAAAAAAAAACAATGATGGATATAATTAGTGATAAAGCCAATGAACATAAATATAACAAAAAAATAGCAACTTCTTTTTCTAGTGAGGCTCACAGCTTTGGTGTGACTTTTTAAAAGCAAAATTGCTTTAAACGGTTGCTAGCACTTTGGCAGAGAGCCAAACAAATTTAAAGCCAGAAACAAAAAAACCAATAAACCTGATGCTGTGATTAGATTTACAACAATCTTATTTGAACATTTGTACCAAGATGAAAAAAAAAAGCTTTTGTCTGATCAAATGTAATTTGATTTAGCAGCATGCAGCCAGTGAGTTTGGGACATTAGCAGGGCAAAGTTTGAAAGCTGACTGTAAAGTGACTCACCCAGACATCCAGGTGGAGAATAAAAATAAAACAACAAATGGGTTTTATACTTCGAAGGAAACATTTTGCACTTAGCTTATTTTGTGTTTTCAAATAGAACAATATGATTGAGTAAGAGGCTGGAAAAATACAAAATCAAATTTGTACCTCATTACTTTAAATATGCTTTTAAGTCCTGCTTCCTCTACCTTGTTATGAATGCAGCTTCGTTCAGACGAAAGTTATATAAAGGTAATTAAGATTCAATTAAAAAAAAAGATTATAAAGGAAACAACTGCAATCAATGAAGGTAAGGAATAAGCAGAGGAGGAAAGAAGCAACTACATGTCCTGACTTGATTCCAGTTATTGGTTCCATTCGGATGTTTTATCTGCAGTTGGGAAAAAGGGCAAAGAAATGCAAATCTGCTTCACTTACACTTCTAATTACATAGAGCATGACTGAAAAGGTACAAATGTACCCAAACATCACTGAGTGAAAAGGTTGAAGAATTTAAAACAAATTTGAGATGTTCCTCAGCAGATTTCATGAAGTTTTTGTTTAGTGATAACCATTAAGGAAATGTAATAATTCCTTAAGATATAATAACAAGAATAATTTGCAGCTGGATAGCTTATTGGTTAAGACACCAGGTTTTGGAAAGCTTACCCTGTAGTCATCATCCTATTGGTTGCTCACACTTAAAAAGATACATTCCATGTAGAGTATGGAGGAGCTGAAACAGTTTATGCAGCACAGAATTAGTTCACACATCAATCAGGGCTGCAAATCAGGATTACAAACGGCAGTGGAAACCAAATTAACCATGTTATCACACCACTTATGAGGGAATTGTGTGTATTTGGTGGGTGGGTCTTGAAAAAGGATTAATAGATAAAAATTTTGGGATAGATTAAACATTTGCAGGTACCATCCCTGATAAACCAAAAATGACTAAAGTTAAAGGTAGTTACTAGGATGTTGCAATCATCTGTAATGGCACTGCGAAAGTTAGTTTTAACGTGTTCATTTGCATCAGGACCACCTTTTCGTTTTGTGGATTCTGTGGCTCTGATAGCTTTAGCGAGACAGGCAGCAACCGGATGTGAAATGGTTTATGAGAATTAGTACCATCCAGTCTGATCTTATGATTGTTAGCAAGAAGAAGAAACCTTGAGCGTGGGGTTGACTATTTGCCTCAGATGAAGGAGTTTTAAAGGAGACATGTCCTTTTTACAAAAGCAGACATGATTTCCTGAAGTCTTAATAGATTGTGTCTGACGTATTCCTGCCTTCTCACTCCTCCCACAACTACCCCGTAGAAGCAGATTGTTGCCCTTCGTGGGTCTTGTTCTGCTGGGGGTTTCTTCCTGTTTATATGGAGTTTTTTATTTCCACTGCCATTTCATGCTTGCTCATGACAGAGGTTGAATAAACATGTAGATGTAATATTGCCTGTTCAGCTTAACTAGGCTGGGTTTTTTTGTTTTTTGTTTTAATAATTTTGCATTATATAAATTTGAGTTGGAATAAACTAGAATAAAAAGCCCCATTTCAACCATGTCTTCAGTTCTGTTTATAGCAGCTGGTTTTAAGGGTGCAGTATTATTCACCACCCCACTTTTGGGACGTTTGCATCTTTTGAAAAAGTTGTTACAGCTTTGCACTTCCCACTTCGGACATAGTGTTTAGGAAATCAAATAAGATGTGAAGTTGGGGTGTGATGGGAAAGCTGGATAATTTTCCTCTGATCTGAGTCCATGATGTCACAGCCAGGGCCGCCGCAAGGGGTGTGCGAACCATGCGACCGCACGGGGCCTCGCGCCCCAAGGGGCTCGCGCTATGGGCCGTTTTTTTTTTTTTTTTTCCCTTATAAATATCAACAGTCACGTTCCATTACAGACCTAAATGTGTACTAGTCTGTGCATATCAATAAATATATGTGCAATGATGCGCGTGTCTGTTGTTCAATACAACTGCGTCAGACCAAGCGCATTGACACAAGATCCAGACGGGTGGAGTAGGAACAAACTGTCGCACAATGTCGAGAGAACGAGACAGATTCAGGAAATTTCCATCAGGGGATGAAAAAAGAAAAAAAACGAAGAAAATGGAAGAGTTTAATGCTTCTCTGAAAGGCTCGTTTGATAAATTTTTTTACAAAAATCACAGATCCGACCGGGTCTCAAGCAGCCGTGGGGCGCCGCGTCGAGGCAAGCCCAGATGATGATGAGGCAGGGGAAGGTATCCAGTATTTAGCTAATTGGAGAGTTAAAATTGCGCATATAGACACCCGATCCGACCCGAAAAACCCAAAAATTTTGCGAGGTCCCCCCCCCCCCCACCCATTTCGCACAGGGCCTCGCAAATCTCCCAGACGGCTCTGGCGACAGCATCCCGAGAGTCTGAACAGCTCACTGCGTTACATACTTTCAGGCTTAGTGGGCCGTAAACAAAGTGACTGTGCTGTGTTATCTCAGAGGTTTGGAATTGGTAGTCATTTCAGACACCCAAATAAATGTTTTTATGCAGACATAAGGATATATATTTTTTCATATGTCCCCTTCAAATATATATTGGGTTCTGATTTGCTGGTCAGGGGAAAAAGGAGGGATAGATTAACAGGTAGTTCTGCTGGGATTTGAACTCCACTGGTACACTGTCATGAAGACTGAGGTGAGCTGCTGGTTGATCTGGTTGCTCTACACTTGTACCCACCTGCTGTCATTTCGTATTTGGTAGAAAATAAGTAAGAAAAATGTGCGTACTTCAAACATTGTCTGTGCTCATCCTCTAAGGGAGTGTTCCCCAGTTCTTCCCTGTGGGTTTTAAATGTTTCCCTGCTTCAACACACTTGATTCAAATGACTCAGCTTATCGTAAAGGTCTGCACAAGTCTGTTAATGACCCATTCAATTCAATTCAATTTGATTTATACAGCATCTATTACAACAGATGTTGTCTCTAGGCGCTTTCCAGAGACCCAGAACATGACCCCCAAGCAATTATTACATAAACATAAACAATGGCAGGTAAAAACTCCCCTTTAGGAGGGAAGAAACCTTGATAAGGACCTGGATCATAAGTGGAGATCCTCCTGCCGAAGTCCAGCTGGGCAGAGCAGGAAAAGAGAGATCAGACAGAATGAAGAACAGAGAGATGAGAGACACAGACACAATGGTAAGTTGGTGTACTAGAGGGATGGCTATATAACTATATAGACAGCAGACACTGAGGTGGTCAGAGGGCGGGACTGCAGGTCAAGATGTCAGCAGATATCCAAAAGACATCTATACAGACAGGTGGAAGCAGCAGTGGGATGTTCAGAGGGCGGGACTGCAGGGCAGTATGCAGCTCCTGAAGCTCTGGCCTGCAAACATGTACAGAAGAGAAAAGGAGGGGGCAGACCAGCACAACAAACTACAAGAACGATGGAGAACAATGATGGTTATGAGATACTTCTAATTAATAACTGAGGGTTGATCTGAATAAAGGAAAGAGAACGAGGGGTGATGGGAATTGCTCAGGGGATCATGTTGGTGTCCCACTGCAATGTACGTAGGTCTATAGCAGCATATCTACAACTGCAATGTTTAAGAGGAGCTGCTCTAGTCTTGTCCTGTAGCTGCAGTTATGACTACTGGCCCTAACACACTACAGTTTACACTAACTATAGGCTTTACTAAACATAAACTTTTTAAGTTTGGTTTTAAAGGTTGAGGTGGTGTCAGCCTCATTAAACCCATATTGGAAGTTGGTTCCAAAGTAATGGTGCGTGATAGCAGAAGGCCCATCCTCCAGAACTACATTTGGATACTCTAGGAACTACGAGTAAACCTGCACTCTGAGAACTGAGAGCTCTACTAGGAACATACGGTACTATTAGGTTCCGCAAATATCACGGAGCTAGGCCATTTTGGGTTTTATACGCAAGTAATACAATTTTTTAATTTTACGGGGAGCCAATGGACTGAGGCTAACAATTGAGAGACATGCTCTCTCTTGTTTATTCCTGTCATCACTCACGCTGCTGCATTTTGGATTAGCTGGAGCCTATTCAGTGAATCAATTGGACATCCTGCTAATAATACATTACAGTAATCTAGCCTAGTAATCTAGTAAACCTAGTAATCTGTTCCTAATATTTGCGATATTAGGGAGTTGGAAAAACCTCTGTTTTACAAACCTGATTACTATGCTGTTTAAATGACAAATCCTGATAGAAAATAAGACCAAGGCTTCGCACAGTTGCGCTGGAGGCCATCGCAACACCATCTAATCACTTCCTAAGGGTCTTGGGACCAAAAATAATAACCTCTGTTTTATCGGAATTTAGAATCAAATAATGTCCCTAAGACATGCCTGAAGTTTATCTAACGTTTCTGTATCATCTGGCTACATAGACAAATATAGCTGCATATGCATATGGTCTTTGCTATCTGCCTTGAGGAAGGCCTACATGGCCGAAACATGTTGGCATTTTAACTTTTTCTAGGCATTTTAACTTTTTCTAAGCCATGATTTAATAAAGGCCTTTTAATTTTTCTAACTTCCTGAGTGCCTCGGCTTTTTCTTGTTTTTATAGCTGCATATAATCAGCATAGCAATGAAAATGTATGCCGTGCAGTGGCGTCGTTAGGCCTATTTTAGGGCGGCTGAAGCCCCCCTAAAATATTCTTAAACCCCCCTATTTGGTGTTTTTTTTTTTTTTATTATAGTTTTTTTTTTTTACAAAAAATGCAGACCAATTCAATATAAAGACGCACAAATATTATTTTAAATAAATAATAATATAAACCTGTCACTATTCACTTAAATATGATCATAAATCGGTTGGTCCCATTCACTTTACAGTGTTAAGGTAGCGTCAGTGCTTTGTACCCAATCCGTTCCAGTTCTTCATAGAGAACGCCCATATTACTGAAATAGCCTACGTTCCTGCTGCATTCTGCAGCCTACCTGGCAACCTCTGGTCGGGGGGAGGAGGGGGAGGGTACACGCCGCTCAACAATATTTTGAAAGTGACTGCAGTACCAGTTTTGGCCATTTCTTACAGACGGCTCCTTTAAGTGTAATGAAATTTTTTTACCAAAATGAGACATTTTAACTAGAAATAAGACAAATATTCTTGTTAAGATTTTGAGTTTTTGCAGTGATCCATTTTACTTATCCTGTGAAGGACAGAGTCATATTGATAAGTTCAGAAAACTGTTTTTTATTGTTGTGTTTTGATGTATTTGATGTAAGCCCAGTGGATATTTAAAGCTTACAGAAGGCTGCATTTAACTGCTGCTATGTCATTCCTGCAGTATTTCTGCAGGTGTTTTGGTCAGTGCTATTATTTGTAATATATTATATTATTTGTAATCAGCACAAATTATCTGTCCCCATATGATAAAATCCACCATCCCCCTGATTTTTATTTTTACAACTGGAGTACTGAATATGGGCCTGTAACACAACTGGTTAGAATATTCTGTCAACCATGTAGAGTGTTTGGCAAAAACATCAAACATTATAGTTTGGTAAGTAGTGGTTGCAAGAACTGGAAGAAAGCTTTAGTCATCTTTGGCATGCATGAGATGGCACAAACACATAAGGACAGTGTTGTTGCATGGAAAAGCTCGTGCTCGTGTGCTATGTTCGCTCATAACCTGTGCATCTCTTGGGGGCTAAGCCCCCCCTGTCCTTAAAACCTAGTGACGCCCCTGATGCCGTGATTCTGGATTATATTTCCCAAGGGCTGCATTTATAAACTGAACAAGATCGGCCCCAGCATTGAACCCTGCGGAACACCAGGAAGGTCATTCGTGACTCGAACCAGTGCCGTCTCTGTGCTATGATGCATTCTGAACTCAGACTGAAAAAGTTCAAATAGATCATTTCTATACAAATGGTCACATAACTGGCTGCAACTACCTTTACCAGAATTTTAGATACAAATTGAAGGTTGTAAATTGCTTTATAATTAGCCTAAATGTCCTTCATTTGCTGAAAAAGGAAAACATCTGAGCCATGCAGCGCAGCGGCCTTCGAGGGCTGGAACTGAGCTGTGATCGCTCTAGTGATATGAGTTGAGGAGCTTGAAAACATATTGAGATGATGAATTATCCATTTTGAAAGGATCCAGTTGTAATGATTTGGAAATCTATACAGCATATCTCTATGGGTGTCTCTTAGATTAAGTGATTCATGGATCTTCAACATGGATATCCTGGGAAGACCTAAGACACACTGGAGGTATTACACCTCACAGTTTGAGTGGGAAAGGCTTAGTTTCGCCCAGGACAACCATGACGGGGTGGCTAGGCCAAAGGAGTCCTTGTCAGCTTTTGTTAGATTGACACTATTGCAACCTGGACCCAGATGGAATATTAAAACAGAGATAAGAATGGGTGCTAATTATTATAAACTCAATTAGCTTGTATTACTTACTACGACTACTTACGATAACTGTGTTTGTCGTTTCTCTATTTTAGATGTGTTTTCTCTCTTGAACAAAGTTGTCACTAGCAAAATAGAGATGATTCTATTGATTTCAAATTTTGAGTCTTTTATCTTGATAAAAACAAGCTGAAAAAGCTGAAATTCATTATGTATGTATGTATGCATTTGTGATCAGTGGTTTGTGCTACTAAGCAGAAAGAGGAAATCTGTGTTAGTAGGTTACCCTCTCAGCAAATACCAACCACAAGAGACCTGTCTGAAGTGGTGCGTGCATGCACAGGCTTCACACTGGCACACACAAGTTTGTACATATAAGCTTCTGTTGTGCAGAAATGATGCTTGATGCTTGACTTCATATAGGCGTACACAGCTTGTGTGCACAGTTGCCTGTTATAGCAGTGGAAGCGTGAGAACCAGGTCAGTCTCCTGAGAAGAAAAGTAAAAGAGGGATGTTAGATTGATGGTTAATTGAGGGGCATTAGGGGTGCAGAAAAAAACATTGCATAAAGGGGAAGAAGTGCAAATATAATTTGGAGCTAAAACAAAACTATATTGCAAACAATTATGGCCAGTTAAAAACCCCCAACGGTGGAACAGATGTTCATGGATATAGGGCAGACAATGCTCCAGCTGTTTAGGCTTTGGAGTTAAGGTGAAAAAATAAATGAAGCAAAACTAAGATTTTTGAAATTGTAGTCCCATCATTGCTCTTTCCCGTTTAAGATACATTGACGAACTAGTAAGACATCTCCTGCCTTGGTCTTCAAGCTAATCTCCAAAAGGCCTGAGTGCTTTGGCTTGTGTATTTTCATAGTTGCATGCTAATTAAGAAAAAGCTTCCATAGTGTGATGAAATGAGAGGAATCTTTGATCTTTGGTTTTTCACAGGCACCAACATCAGAAAACCTCTGGCACGTAAGGAGGGTGAAAAGGGAGAGAGAGCGACAAGCGAAAACAAAACGTGGTGGAAAGTCATGGTGACTAACTGGTTTGATCCAGCAATTGTTCACCACTGTTGTTTGAGGTATTTCTGTGATGTTTTTGTGATGTCATAGTAAGGACAGAATCTTACTGATTTAAACGTATTGATTGCATGCTAACTCTTTATGTGTATTCCCCTTTTTGGGTTTAAAAAAAAAAAGCGAGGCATTTTAATATTTACCATTTAATTCAGTTAAAGTATAAACCAAGCCATGCCATCCACCAATGCAGGTCAAAGCCATATGCCAATATGAGCCAGAAATAGTGCCATATTCCTTGGGCAAAAGCCAATTTAAAATGCACCAGGTTGCTGGAGCCTATTCCAGCTCTGCTCACCTGAAAGGCAGGGCTACACTCTGGAGAGGTTACCAGTCCGTTGCAGGGGCCACATATAAGGCAGATTCCCATTAGATTTAGATTTGCGCAAAAACCAATATCGATCCTGTAATGCTGTAATGGAAACGGCACTAATACGAAAAAAACTCTCACATATTGATTTTTTTCGCGGCTAGGAGGTGGTTTTTCCAGGTAATTTGATAATCCACTTATTCGCAAAAGTTTAATTGAAACTCTTTTTGGTCTCTGGCAACGCTGGATCTAAAGTAATCAGAATCTATTTTAAAGCTGTTTTTGATCTCATTAATTATTACATTAGTAGTTCTGTAACTGTTAATGACATAAGGGCTTTGCCTCTGAATAATCATATAAATGATCATCTACTTCATCACCTGGCTATTTACTCAACAGCGGTAGCAGCAATCACAATAATTTGTCAAAGACTAAAGATGCTTCAATTCAGTCTCAGGACAAAATGTGGTGTTACTGTAATTGCGCTTATTCAAAAAACACAGTTTAATGGAAACATAGACCCATTTTGTGGAACTTTCAGAGATTTGATTTTCTTTTGCGCAAAAGTGTACCACACATACTCACACATACTATGAATTTAGAATGAGCTATTTACCTGACAAATATTTTTAAACTGTTAGATGAAGCACTTTAGACTTCTGCCCCCGCGATCCGTCTCCAGATAAACGGAAGAGGATGGATGGATGGATGGATGGATGGATGGATGGATGGATGGATGGATGGATGGATGGATGGATGGATGGATGGATGGATGGATGGAGAGGAAACAGGAGCACCAGGAGAAAAGCACAGGGAGCACATGCAAACTCCACACAGAAAGTTCCTTGCGGGGATCTGAACCAACCCCTTGGCGTGAGGTGCTAAGTTAGCCACCAAGGACATCTCTTCCACTTCCCAGCAATGCATAAAAATCCACAGACATCAGTTCCTCCAGACTAAAGAGGATAATGACCATCCCACAGTGATAAATTAAAAAAGCTGCATCTGTTAGGGTATGCACATCTGGAAAGCAAATATCATTGTTGAACGGTAGTATATACAGTTTTTAGAGCAACAAGAACATGATAAACCACATTCATTACAAGAGAATGACTTTGTAGTTAGAGTAGGTGCTGAACTGGCCTGGTTGCTGCCGAAATCTTTCACCTAATGAAAACCTTTGATGCATCGTGAAATACAGTAGAGCATCTTTACAAAGCTGCTTCATGGGCTGTACTTCAACATGAAGTTGGGCTTGGTGTCAATCCACTTGTCTTCTTTCACTATGGAACTTACTAGTATCATTTACCATTTAACAAAGAAAAATACTCGTACAACCATATGACTAGTTATTCATCCTTTATTAAATAATAATAACATTAAAAAAGAACATTTTCTGTACAAATTCTACAAACAACAGTTTGAGTTTTCTGGCCAGTGCTGCTCTGTTGATGTGTTGTAATGAACTGCGTATGAGTCAGTCAGTTGTGCATAAGTGTGCGTCCATGTGTGTACATCCAACAAGACAGATAATGCTGTCTGGACTTCGAAAAGGGGGAACAAGCAGCAGACAGAGGGATGAGGAGGGCATGTTTCAAGATGTATTCACTGATCACAGCTTTCTGTATCATGTGCATGTGTGAGAAAAAGAAGAGTCAGAGTGAGACATCGGTGGGGACGAAGACAGAGTGAGCAACAGGAAAACAGATCTCCAAGGCACTTGGAAAATAGTCAAGAGAAAACACAGTTAGAAGGACAGAAAATTCACCATCTCTTCCTATTTTTCCTTCATTCCATCCCTCCCTTTTGACTATTGTTTAACGCCTTTTAATAACCTGTTTATGTTGTTTTTATGTAATTAATTCCAATAAGCCTCATGGTTGCATTAATGCTTGTGAATGTGAAAAGATAAAAAGAATGTGGTCCCGAGGTATAAAGGCAACAAGTGCCGAAAGTGTTACTCTTTTATCCCCTCTTCTTCCTTTTCTCTCACAATTTGCACCTCGGAGGGCAAAAACATGACCCAGATCCTCGACAGACTCAGGCGGCACAAGAGGCTCTGAAGGATTCAACTTGCTCTGTTGAGGCTCTGCAGAATGAAGCATGAAACATGTCGAGAAAACACAGCAGGTCAGTGTCTGATCCTCGGGTGCGAAGATTTATTCTTTGAGTTTGTTTTTTTTTGCTTATTCTGTGTGTCTTGATTGTGCATCTCCCTCATTCTCCACCTGTCCTAGTGGGAGTTTTCTTTTATCCTTTTTTTTTTTTTTCCTCAGGTTTCCTGAAATAGCATATGATTAACAAGCCACATTTTATTACGATGCCCTTTTAGTTTTGTCCTTTTATGCCGTGAACCTGTTTCTAATCATTTTGTCTGCCATTTAATGCCATAAAAGTCCAAAAAGCTTCATAATGATGGAGAAATGTCACACAAAATGTTCCTGAAATGTCATTTTTATGCATTGCCATAATGTCACTGATGTTGGCCGTCACACCCTCGTGTTCTCTGACTCGGTGCACCATCGGTTAACAGCCAAGGTGGCCTAAGCATTCATTTATTCACATGGTCCTTGCAACAGTTTGGTTGGGTCCAAAAGCTACAATTTACTTCAGGTAAAAGGAAAATAAATGACAATGATAAAAATAATTACTGCTTCGTCTTGATGTTATTTGTTGCCATTTAAAGTGAATGTTGCATTCAGGGGGTACAATCAAAAGTAAAGGTGAGTAACTAAAAATAAAAGGATGCATCGCTTCCCCCATCTTTGACAAATTTCATCAGGATGTTCTGGCTACAGAAAAAATAACATTGATATATGTATATATATATATATATATATATATATATATATATATATATATATATATATATATATATATATACACACACACAGTAAATATACTGTACGGTTGTATCTTTGACATTGAGCTGCTGTAACACCCGAATTTCCCCTCTGGGGATCAATAAAGGACTATCTTATCTCATATATAATATTTTTACATCATAAAAATAATTAATATATAATAAATCATTATTTTATTTCAATAGAATGGTCAAATACAGTATTCTGAGCATTATTAAAGGTATTTCATTGCGTTATCTGTTGGGTGTGTGACAGCATACTAATCAGCAAAAGCTCAGGAAGAAGTGTCTTTTTTTTGCTTTAATTTTTTTATGTACATGTGTACAAGAAATTAAAAATGGGAAACTGCTCTTTAAAACATCCATCCATTGTGCTTTTAGATAAGTTTTCTTGGGTGGTTTCATTTTTTTAATCAAGTTTGAATCTCTCAATGTGTTTGTAAACGTTCTTCATTTGGTTTCTTTCCACAGAGGGAAAAATCAAAACGCTACTTCAAACTACACATGAATGTCTATGTTTAGAAGTAGATGTGTCCACCCTGGTAACTATTCATGTATTTATGCATTAATTTATCATTTTTGACAAATACTTTCAAAATGTCTGAAAATGCAGAGTGGCTATAGAGAGAAATATTTTGATGTTGGGAGAAACAAAAGGGTCCATTAATCATACATGACTCTGAACTATTTGTTTTAGTTCAATATAGATGTCTCATGGTTCTGTTGTGATCTGGTATGATTTTTAACCAGGGGGGGCGCACTAGGGTTCACCAGCTGACCGGGACTAACACCACGTCTTCATGTCAGTCTGATCTGTGCTGACTGATGTCTGTAGGTGTAAAAAATGTATGAACTAGCACCAAAATAGTATTATAAACTTTACCATTGACTGCATCACTGCTTCGTTTTGTGTTTAAATGTTCACATACAGCCTGATTATTGTAGTCAATATTTTATCATCTCCAGGCTTTAGATGACTTGAATGCAACTTTAACCACCTTGAGTTATTATGCCCAATAAAAACTGGACCCATTTTGGTTTCCTCCTGCAAGTGAAAATAACCATCTCCTCTGCGGAGGAGATGGTGGAGTCTTGTGGAGTCTGAGAGTTCATTCACAAATACAAGGTGGAGACGAAAACACTGGAGAAAGCTGAAATTATCTGTTTGAGGATTCACACTGGAGTTTAAGGTTTAGTCATGGCCCGAGTTTAGGGTTAGGACTTAGTCACGGGTGGGGTTTAGGGTTAGGCAGCCAGTTTGAAGTTGAGTTTGAGGTGTGAGGCCGAAGAAGACAAACATTATGGATCCCCAGAAGCATAAGAGAACAAGTATATATATGTGTGTGAGTGTGTGTGTGTGTGTGTGTGTGTGTGTGTGTGTGTGTGTGTGTTCGTCAGTCTTTGTGGCAGCACTGGCCCTCTTTGATGGCTGTCCTCCGATACAGCGTATACTGTAGTTTGCTTAAGGCTCGATTGTGTGTCCAAAAAAATTGATGGTACAATTTCCATTCTCCTCCTTTAGTCATTCTTTCTCCTTCCATTTTTTTCAGTGGCCTTTTTTTCAGGGAAATGATCAAGAGTGATGGATAAAAAGCAGAATTATTCATCACTCTCAGTCTGCCCAGCCTCTTTTAACACTGGTTCAGCCCCACTGAGGACATGAACAGCTATTTGGCAATCCATAGGTTGCAATAAATCAATCACTGACATTTGTTTCCACAGTGTCTGTCCATCATTTGGGCATCATACAGTCTGAAAAGCAAAAAAATATAGATATATACCAAAACCAAACTCTAGAATACTGAGTCTAAAGCACAACTTCATAACAGCATATAAGATTTTGATAAACCTCTGATTTTCTGTGTCCTGTATTACTTTACCTCTCTCCAGCTTTTTGTAAAGACTCATAATCTTTAGAGGAAATGTGTCAAAAATAGAAAAAGGACAGTTAAGACCATGGAGTTCAACACAATTCTAAAATAAAACAAAAAAAAAAAAATGGAATAAGAGATCTACAGGGTGGCTACAAACTGAAGCTGCTTTTCTTTACCTTTTTATCCGAATGGACACAAGTCTAAAACAGAACAAAAACAGTCACCATCACTCTTCTATGCCACTGGTTTCACAAAGCGCAGACCGAGGCCAAACAAAGGAGCTAGCAAGTGCCACATGGCGGGCGAATGGACGTTTAAAACTCACAGAAGTCATATCTAAAACGTTCAAAAACAAATAGAAAAGAAAAATGTCCTTTTTCATCCTCCTTTCATCCTTCACCATTAGAAATCTAGATCCTTTTTAACTGTGTTGTTCAATATCTTTTTAAGCTTTTAAGAAGGGTAGGCATTCGCTTGATATGTGTTGATTTCAGTCAAAAGTACCCACGTCGACTGGTCCACTGGTGCTGAAGTCGAGCAGTAAGAAGATTCTCTATTGGCTGATGCCAACAAAATCTTTTGAAAAGTACTAGTCAAGAGTACATTTTCTTCATGCAAAACCTCATTATCAAGATAAGACCCACAGATAACTCTCCAGAGTCTGCTGTCATTTATGGTCCAAATGTCCAGGTTCTCATGGGTGCGGTAGTCCATCTTGTTCCTAACTTCATCCCAGTGGCATGTGGCATGTGGGTTTTATGGTAAATCTGTCATTTATATTAATGTATTCATTCCTTCATTCATTCACAGGCTTTGAGAAACAGGCTTTCTCCTGCAGGCAGAGGAGACTGGGGTCAGATGTTCCCTTTGTTCAGGCCTCAATGCAAGGAGGAGTGATCAAGATCACATGTTCCCATTGGCACATAAACAGTTGTGGAAACTCTGGGTTTAAAGACATCAGAGAAATATAGTAGCAGGATTTAAGGTCTGGGGACAATGAGGGGTTGACATTACAGAGAGCACTTCTTTTTCATGTCCAAACTGAGAACACAATTCTTTTTGCTGGGGATCACAGGGCACATCACTCCCCATCATTCTCCTCCTCATGCCTCTGAGCAGCACCTCTGCTGATTCATTTTCACTTTGTGCTTGATCCCGTCGTACAGCTCAAAGTTGTAGTTCTCCAACGTCGTGGAGGAGCGTGAAGAGAGCCCGCTATAGGAGCATGTGCAGTAGAGGAGCAAGCCGGCACACACTGCTCCCAGCAGGACGCCTAAAGAGCTCATCACAATGATGGTGAGGAGGATGGGGTCCAGTGTGTACAGCCAGGCATTGTCCTTGTCTTTCCCTGACACTAAGGTAACAGAGGGGGGGTCGACATCCGACGATGGGGTGGAGAAAGAGGACGGCCAGCCTGGGAAAACATAATCTGGAGACAAAACTGAAAATGTTAGAAGACCATTTGTGTTTGTCTCATATCTAATGCATATACTTGCTGTTTCAGATCGCTGTTATGCTCGCATCAAAGTCTGATGCAAGACACCTGCAGTTCTGAATGCCAGCTGTAAAATCATCTCGGAGAATCACATACAGGGGCCTGTAGTCTTAAAATCCCCTAAATCTCAGTGAACTGACCAAGTAATATAATTAAGAACTTACAAATTGGTTTGCCTAAAAAAAAAAACATTTTCATCCTAAAAATGATAAATGTATGTCCCATATATGCCTTTGCTTTACAGCTGGCATTTTAAGTAGTTTTTTTTGCTTGAGTTTAGACTCAGAAACCACTTAGGGCCTGATTTACTAAAGGTTTGCGTGTGTAAAAACGTGTGCAAACTTGACAGCACCCGCAAACCAAAGTGCCAGCTGATCTACTAACAGCGTGCAAAGAGGACTGCGTCTCTCAAATGCGCAAAATAGCACACGCAATTCAGTTAGTACTTTTGCCCTGATGAATAATCAATATGGGGCGTAACCGCCAGAAATCACTAAATACAATTGCGCACGCAATCTTAGTTGATCACCCGCAAAACACACAACAACAGCACGTGCAAACTTTTTCAGTGCACACGCAATTTAGTACTCTTTATTTAGGATCTTAGTAAATCGGGCCCTTAGTTGCTTTTGAGGAATTTGGTGATTTGGGATTAAGATATAGTTTAAGACACAATTCCCACTTCAGCAACAAGCCTCTCCTCCATTTTGTAGGTTACTATGGTAACAGGTCTATTGTCAAAAGCTGTTTTAAAAGCTGAACATTATACTTATGGAATTTACTGATTTTGAGAAAATTTAGCACTTAAACTCCATTCGGCTACCTGATTCATTTTCACTTTTCTTCATAGTTTACATTATCTTCTGAATTCCACAGTTTCCGTCTTACTTCCGCTCGCTTCACTTCCTGCCTGTCTTGTGTGATCACCTGTCTTCCCTGATGTTTTTCCAGGCATCTCTAATTGTCAGCTATCTCTTGTGCATCTAAGATCACCTCTCCATGTTCTGTACCAGGTTGGCTGTGTCGGTCTGGATCCCAGTGTTCCAGCCCTCTCAGTGTAAGACTCTGCCAAAGTTTGGTCTTGGAATATTTTTGCATGTTTGTACCCCTGTGTTCTTACATGACCACAAAACTTACACTTTGTGTAACTTAGACTGTTTCCTTGAGTCAGAAGTGGTATGTAACACTATACGCAATGTAAATAACAGAAAAATCTACAGAATACAAAAAAAAATAAAAAAGGCGCTGCTGGTGTGCTACATCTGTAAAAAAGTCCAGTGTACACCTGACCAGCTCACTTCACATATGTTTCCCATAATGCAATAAGCCAGAACAGTGGAGGGCAGTCATAGTAATCAGATTCCTGTTATGCTGCAGAATAACTGCTTTTAGGAATGTGTACTACGTACTAACAATAACCAAAGTACCAGTATGCAATGCATGCTGTTAACATCATTACATATCCAGTAAGCAGTTTTGAAAATGGTGAAAGACTGTTAATGTTGGCATTTGGCATCGTCTCATGTTGTATAGAGTTCTATGACAAAGTCTTAGGCCACACTTGTCCTGTTAAAGTTTTCTATTTGTATCTTAAAAAGAGTGGAAAATAAATATGGATGTAATTAACTTCGATAAAACAACAAGACCAAGGGGGCTAAGACTTTGTCACAGTTCTGTATTAGGAAATGCTCCGGACAAAGCTTCTACATCCACAAGTTGGGGATGAGACGTCGTTTGGCTTTCAGATGAGTATGATCATCGCATGCATGTTGAAAACTACACTTTTCTCCCGACCACTTTTTGTTGATTAAGACCACATCTTTAGAAATATAAAGAAATAGAAGGCGGCAAACTTAACGTTGGTGCGTGCTGGGCTGAAGTGTGCACATATACTTAAATATACGTAAAACTATCAGTTCAATCCATGCAACATAAGCATATATACAATTAAGTATAGATCCCTCATTCGAGGATTTTTCTGAATAGAAGACTTAAACAGACACACACACATAAGATGTGATTGATTGTCACAGACAGATGCTTTTCTATATGCCCAGAAGGAAAGTGTCTGTCTCACTTTGTCTGTCACAGAACATAAGAGGAAAGAAACCACACCACACACAGACACAGACACACACTTTTGAAAGCTCTTTCTCTCTCTCTCTTTCTCTCTCTCGCAAACAAACTCACACAAGATTGTCTGTCACTGTTGCTGCAGGCTTGTTTCTTGTGGAATTGCAAGTGAAAAAGGACGGACCGTATGCGTGCGTCTGCTTAAAAGGCCATTTCACTCAGCTCTGGGTGAGACTTGTAAAACAACCAGTATAGCTTCAGGGGAGGAGAAGAGAAGAGGAAATGAGAGGAGAGGAAGAACTCACCTCCATTCATGGGGGGCTTGTGGTTGAAAACAGGATCTTTTCCAAAATCTAAAGGCTTGGGATCTGTTAAAAACACAGAAAGGACGGCAGCATTAATCTCAAACATCCAGTTGGGGCTCCTCAAGTCTGCATCATTCTGCGATAACATTGCTCAAATTCTTATTTCATAGGCACCCAAACTACATTTGTAGATGGAAATCAAACAGCACAATCCCCTCAGAGAGGGACTGATGTTGCTGAAGCAAAATCTCTTATAAACTGTTTTGTCCTGTGCTCTGTCAAGGAAAACTATCAGCCAAACTCTTTACCTAGAGTACCTGCACAGAGCCGGCAAGTTTCATTATGTGATAAGCATCAGTGCCCTTTTTATTTGCTTAGAAATGAAAAGAAAGTCAGGAGATTGAGAGAATGACTGCAAAGATAGGGACACAGGTGGAAAGTGAGCCGTGAAAAAAAGACACAAAACTGCTTCATAGAAAAATATTACTTTTATTACCGTCACATTCACTACAATCCATTTTCTTTTGATACTAAGACCATGAAATTCATCGCGCTAAAATGCCACGTTGAATTTCTGAGACAGGCCGGAGTGCAAGGCTTTGAGGGGTTTGGAGGCTCAATTCTCCTTCAACTCAGCTTTAGTCAGAGAAACCGACATTACAGCAGCCAGAAAAAAGGAATTGGAGCAATATATGGGCAGCTGATAATCATTTATTGGGCAAGGGGACCTAAAGCAGTTCATGAAGAGAAACTGTAATAGATATTCAGAAGATAAGAGGTGAAAACCTAATTTGGTACATATGAAAAAAGATGCAGAGCCTCATTTCCTCAGTCAGATAAGATCTTTCGTCTATGAGACATTTCTGGCATCTTCATATTACACCTTCAACAAACTGCCTTCCTAAACTTCAAATACTCCTCAAGGTGAAAATAATATTAATAGATTAAAAACTTTTAAAGGACACTTGCAATAATGTTTGCTCATGAATGAAACATGAGTTCACTGTTTAAAATAGGAAATGTGGATGAATCTCATTTGATGGAGAACCCCAGAATAACTGATGCAGCTTTAATTTGAGTTAATATGTCACAAACACTGAAATCTCCACTCTTTACTAGAGCGGTGTTAAATCATTTAATTATCAAGAATTTGGTTAATTGATCATCAGTGTTTCCACTGGTTCTATATTGTACTCTGCTACACGATATAGGAAAAACATGCTATATTGTGTTGAAAGTTGTGATGAAAACCCACACAAGCACAGGGAGAACATGCAAATGCCACACAGGGAGGCCTGATCTGGGATTCAGGAACCTCCTTGATGTTAGGAAACGGTACCGTGCTGCTCTGCTGCTGCACAAATATGCTGAACTGAACTGCTTTAATGGTAACAAACCAACTTCACTGACACATCCCCTTGGTCATGTTCCTTCAGAGCAATGTCTGTAGCATTAGGGGGAGTTTGGGTAAAGTGTAAGATCCCCAAAATGCAAGAAAATAATAATACAAAAAAGAGTAAAACAATAAATAGATCAAACTCACTTTAGATTAAGTTCTTGGCCAAAAAAAAAAACAAAAAAAAAACTAGTGAGAGGATTAATCTCCACCAGTGTAGTCAAAACTAAGAAAAAGTTTCAGATGTTGCAACTTCCACATTTACAGCATTTCTGTCTTTCCTTTCTTTCAGCAAAACGCACACAGGAACTCTTCATGTCCATCTGATCATATTATTGACCATTGATTTACACATATTTATACACATTATTATTAACAAATGTAATATTTGCATTCAGAGTATAAATGCACAGAACTTGGAAATATTATTGACTTATATTAACAGCAAATGTTTGGTTTGGTTTTGCTACGTTACAATCCTTATGATGATACATTTTTAAATATATTATGCAGCCCTGGTTGTAATGCACTCAAATGACATGAATGGGAAACACAGCAGAGGTGGAGGAAAATAAATCAGAAAGGTATCCTCTTCAGAGGCAAATAAAATAGAAGCGGCAGAAGCGTGTATGAACACTTTCCTTCTTCAGTGATGGTTCAGTTTACTTTGAGTCTGAACCAGTCACAGCTGGAGGACAAGTTTCAGAATGATCACTTCTCACCAAATAAATAAAAACAACGCATTCATCAAGAAAATCATGAAGCCATCAACAAATCATTGATAAAAATGACATCACCAGTCTCAGTTGAAACACAACAGAGCTAATTTTACATCAACAAAACTTTAGACAGAAATGTAAACAAAGAGTGAAATGCATTCAAAAATGATTTGACCAACAAGACTAAGGGGATACAAGCGATGAAAAGTCCACAGTGGCCTGATGGTAACGACCATGAACCAGAAGCAGTCTTTAGTTTAGTACATCAATCTTTCTGTTTCATAACAATTAAAATTGTGCAGTCATTCTGAAGTTAACAACCCAAGAGACCATATCTTTTAGGTGCCGTGAACTTTACCTTTAGTGTAAAACTGTTGTGTAAATTCTCACAAAGAAATGTAGACTCTTGTTGCCCACCATCAACTGAAATCACTGCTGGCCCTGACAAAACATTAACTCACTTAGAGGAAGATGGCAAAAAGGAAAAAATGAAGGGGAAAAAGAACCTTGGACACTTTTTAGATGACTGTTGAACACTTTCTAATGATCCTGGCTCAAAGCCCTCAGGCTAGGATCCTGAGAAGAATCATTACATGGATCTGAGAGGAGATTAAAACTCCCTATAGCCCCATTTTATCTCCCCTCTCCAATTAGTAAAGAGAAAAATAAAAAGAATCTTTTTTTATGATTCAGGCATAGATGGAGATGGCTCTTTGCCACTCCTCGTTGTTCCAGCGGGAGCCCGAGGACCTGCTAGAGTGCTTGTACCAATAATATTTCTTGTCAGAAGAGAAAAGCAAAAAAAAATAAAAAAATAAAATTGAAAAAAGAGATGGCCTGAGGGCTAGAAATGCTTATGCAGGGTTTTATGAATGCAATGAGTTCCATTAACTAATTAGAAATATTAAAGGGCTTCAAAGTCGTCTGTGACAGAGAAAGCAGAGAAGGCTGATTTAAAAGCTCCCCATGAAGCGTTTTCCAAATCTTGCAAAAAGTTTGATAGAGAGAGAGACAGAAAAAATGGGAGAGAAAAGTGCACGGGCAGCACAGCATAAATACAGTCGTATATCATTCCTTTATTTTAATTCAGACCCACATTGATTGGGGTATGGCACAGGGCTGCTGGAATGAGTCATATAATGTGTAAATCATACAGCCGTCAATTGAAATGAGAAGGAGAGGGACTGGGGAGGCAGAAAATGGATATGCAAGCACAAAATAACTAAAATACTTGTAGACCAAAGCACAAACCGGCATTTTATGAGAAATAGTATGAAATGAGTCAATATGGGGAATATATGCAGTATAAAAATTTTATGCACCAGCGGAATTATATGACTGTATTTAAGGGCTTGGTGGAAATCTGGATTATTTCCTGCAGTATCACCAGTCTGTGTTGGTTAGTGGGTTGCAGTGTAGTGCATATGTGTCTTCATCACACTGTCTATTCTGCCAAAAAGCTGCTTTCATGTGCTTTTGTGTTTGAAATAACCTGACCTCTACCTTCAATTTTCCCTCTGCTTCAATCCACACCCCAACCTGCCTCCCCGTTAGCTTCCCTCGCAGAGTAAAAGAAAAGCCTATCTTTAGAAGGTATAGAGAGCAGTTTTTTTCTCTTTCATCTCCCTCCATCTCTGCCTCCATCTTTGGGTACATTCTTTGGAGAAAAAGGGGGCTCACTTAATGGGCCCTCTCCTCTGAGACATTTTACTCTCCTCCATTTCTGCCTATCATTTTCTTTCCCGTGTGTGTGTGTGTGTGTGTGTGTGTGTGTGTCTGTGTGTGTGTGTTTTACAGGGAGGATTTGCAACGAAGAAAAGGAATAGAAAGGGAAGCATCAGGTTTTATTCAAAAAGGGATTTTGGTAGAACAAAATTAGACTAAATGATGCATTAGGGTAGCAGACAGCACAAGATGGCGAGATGCTGCAAAGTCCAAAAAAGAAGTACCACAATGGCATTTGCAGTTTAATAAGTGGGAGCTTGAATAGATTTTTACCTGTATAATGTTCACTTAAAAAAAGGCTAGTTGGCTTCAGTTTGTCCTGAAATCTAAAAGAAAGGAGGAACGAAGTTCCTCTATTTCAGAGTGGCTTCAACTTCAGACGCTAAAATCAAATGAAACCCAAAACAAAAAGAAAAAAATGTTGATAAAAATTTAAAAAACATTAGCTGCAAACAGCAATAATTGGGGTTCAAACTGATTTACAACAATGGCTACCCATGAATGAACGGCTTCAAAAAAGCCCCCATGAGTGAACTTGCACCAAATGTGCCAGACTTTAACATGTCAAAGGCCATAGAGCCTGTAAAGTCTTAGGGCCTGATTTACTAAAGGTTTGCGTGCGTAAAAACGTGTGCAAACTTGACATCACCCGCAAACCAATGTGCAAGCCGATCTACTAACAGCGTGCAAAGAGGACTGCGCCTCTCAAATGAGCAAAATAGCACACGCTATTCATTTAGTACTTTTGCCCGGAAGAATAATCAATATGGGGCGTACCCACCAGAAATCGCTAAATACTGGGAGGGAAAATGCAAATAGGTTCATTTACCACACGCAATGAGATTTACCAAGCCTGAAAGTTTTTGCGGGGATTGTGATTGCGTCTGTATTTAATACGTTCGAAAGGAAGGTGCTAATCCACCCAGCATTACGCAGGGATGCTTGTTGGTGCCTGATTTGAGGACTGGAGTGGGGATGGCTCAACTTGTGGTGAGGATTCTCCACATGCAAAAGGAGAAATATTTTATTTGAATGTTAAATCAAGTATTATTCAGCAAAAGGTTGCCACAGGAGCACATTCATTTTTTTATTTGTGATAATAAATAAATCACGTGTTTTCATGGAGAAAAAAGTGTTTCTTATTGTGCGCCTGTTCTGCAGTTGGCTCTAGCGTGTCATACCCCGGCAGGTGTTGTGCCGTATTCAGCACCCCTGCCGTGAAAAGCACCCCCTCTTATTCACAAGTAAATGTCAAAAAGGACTAAATGCTCATGTTTAATTTACTACAAATGACAACGTACACACAATGACAAAAATCATATTCTCATTCCGTGTCATGTTCTGTTTAGCGTCCAGTTTTGTGTTAATGTTTCATGTTTAAATGCGCTCATGGATTCCACAATAGTCATACTTTCCCACAATCACAGTCACAGATAACAAAAATCGGATAAATGGTTATTGATGTCATTAATTAATAGCCTGCTTACTGTGTTGTCTTCCATAATATTTGTAAATATATATAATATAAACTCCTAAGTATGTGTTTGTGTGAGTGTGTATATATAAATATATTGAAGTGTCAGTGTGTTGTTTTTTTTCTTGGTCTACTTATCATTGAATATACGAGGGGGTGCTTTTCACGGCAGGGGTGCTGAATACGGCACAACAATGTGCCTCTTCCACTAATATCTCTAACTCCAACTCGTCAAATTTAATTTTGCGCTCGCAAACCGTAAGACATGCAACACCTCATTTAAATACTGCGGTTTGCACCTGTTATCAATTGCGCACGCAATCTTAGTTGATCACCCGCAAAACACACAACAACAGCACGTGCAAACTTTTTCAGTGCACACGCAATTTAGTACTCTTTATTTAGGATCTTAGTAAATCGGGCCCTTAGTTTTCAATCACCTTTTTTTTTTACCTCTAACTTTAAACAGTTTAATCATATTTTTTCCGATGCACTTCGAATTTTGTGATTATTGGACGATACAGCCTGAGGACTCAGTCTCAATAACCTTTTCATGAGCCTAACACTTCCAAGAGATGAAAAGTGATTATAAAGCCCACTGGTCAAGCACCCATTTTGAGAGTTTAGCTTTAGTTGTAGCCTTGAAACCTCGTGACCATATGTCAAACGTCAGATTTTTATCTCAATTAGTTCATAGGATTTTGGCATGTAATAGCTCATGAAATTTGTCGTGCAAATGAGAATTTCCTTAACTTTTGATTATGATGATTAAGTCCCATATAACAGGTCATAGAGTGTCTTTGTGTCATGCTGGCACTCATTGTTGGTGCATAAAAAGAGAATGATCTTATCAAAGTTCTTTGAAAAAGTTTACATCAGCATAGTTGGTAGAAGAAGTAGCCCAGAGTTCATGAACATTCTTGGTATGGACTTCTCAGGCTAGCTTGTCTGACTTTCAGTCATTTGGAAACAGAGGGGAAATTATAGTGGCAGAAACTGACAGTTTTGATTTAGGAGCTTCGAAGGAACTGAGGTAAAAAAAATGTTGTCTTAACTTATGAGGCAAACATAAATGTTCATACCATTGCATGACATTGAACTCTGCCATGTTAGGGGTCTTGAATCCATACAGGTCTGTGCAAATAAATGTTGAAATGACTATCCATAGCCATGATTTCTAATATTAGAGATGGGGTGATGAATTGGTTGGTTTAACCATCCCAGACAGAGGTTTGCAGCAATCTGATATAGGATTCAGTCCTATTTAGATTGAAGAGCCCCATTCTGTTATACCCATAAAAAGACTGGAAAATAAATACGCATGTCATTAAAACTTTGATGAAACAACAAGACTAATGGTGTGTAAGGCTTTTGTACAGTTCTGCATATCATGCTCAATAACTGTGCCACTCATAGTTTTTGATGCACCCACTCTTTTACACCCTGCAAATACGACGGTTCCAGCAACTTTGCTGCTTGGACCCCTAATAAAAATGATCACTATCAAAGTCAAATACAGCATCTACATTACTTTCTCTTTGAAATATTCACAGTAAATGAAAATAAATGATTCTTCAATAAAACATTCATATTAGGAAAAAAAGTGCTCATCTGATTCCCAACACAAGACAAAAGTGGAACAGCTTCTCAGAAATTAAGTTACGCTTCTTGAGTAAATGTTCATGCTAATGTACAGTCAAAACGGGAATATGCAGACAGATAATATCACATTCTCACCTCGGAGAAATTATATATACATGTATGTTTAAGACAAATTAAGGATAAATTAAGAGACCTGCATCCATTTATAAAAGCGTATGGTCATGTAATACTGTAATGTGACAAGAAGGCATTGGCGAGTTGCTGCTCACCACCTCATGAAAAAACTGTGTAGCCTACTGTTATAAAAGCACAAACATGGACTGTCTGCATGAACACAAACGCTCACGGCTGTTTCTGTCTTCATTGTTATAAGTTGTGTCTAAGAGCAGAGCCCAGGAAAGACGGACATGGCCAGAACTGATCCTGCTTGATTTTCTGACCCATGTGATTTTTTGCCTTAAAAGGTAACAATAGTGATGAAACATTGGGGTATTTTCAACAGGAAACCCATATTAAGACGCTCTTAAGCTATTTACTGATGAAAGAAAAGGAAAGGAAAGAGGATTCTGGCCCACAGCAAAAGAAAAAAACAAAAACAAAATAGATTAAAAAAAAGAAAACTCTGCTTGGGTAAAATGCTCTTCATCACAGCATGTTGGTCTCATTTTTTGAATTTTTTGTAGTTTTTCCAGGACATCAGAATCATCTGCTAAAATTCTTATTTTGATATATATACTGTATATATATATATATATATATATATATATATATATATATATATATACCGTACATATAAAATGGCTTATGTCCTCAGAAATTATTTCAAGATCGTAGTACTTGCACAGAGAGAAAAAAAAACATACGTCCACATTCAGACACTTGGTACATGATTGTCCCAACCCCTCCCACGTTTCATTTGGATAATCTAACGCAAGCAGGACACAGAATCACAGGGTGGTTTTTAGTTTGAACATCAACCGAGAGACAGAAAAATCTAGGCAGCAAATGGCGGAGTAAAAATGCATCCACCCACATTCACATTTGTCACTGAGGCACCACCTCATTCTGGGGTGAAGAGGTAACATTGTTAGAGCACTTAAGAAAAAAAAGAAGGCATACCCAGGACGTAATGAAAAATACTTTTGGAAGTGTTCGTGCATATTCCGGTGGGGTTATTCAAGCCATCTGCGGGATCCACAGACCAACACTGCGTCGCACTGCATGCCCCTGTCTTTCAAAGACAGATGTTTTAAACCTTTTTTTTCCTTTCAGTGTCTGAAAGGCATGGGGACAAATAAACTGCAGCTTCATTTAGTCTCAAAGAAATAGCCATCACTCTTGATGCTGCACACAAACACAGTGTGCTCTTTCCACCTGTGTGTAAATCCACTCTGTCAGACGGGGTATTTGGTAGCCGTCGGTGTCCTAGCTGCATTTCTAACGCCCTGCTCATATGTTTACAGAGCAACACTCCCATTGTACATGCAGCCTCTTTAGTCCATAGGTTGTCAGTCTAACTGTAATTTACTTTGTTCATAATCCAACTCATTTACAGGTGGCAGTGCAGATCTAAACATCAGCATGTTGTAAAGGACATCAAAAAGGTAGCAAAGTACTGTTCTTATCAAGCTGTCAGAGTTGGAGACCGGAGCTCATCCATCTTTAGTGCTCTCACCATCAAGAGATAGCAATTAAAGGTTGGGTTGTCGTTCCGCCAGCTTCAGCCAACAGCGTTTTATGATCACTTCATCGGATCATTCATCAGCAGCACAAGTTGGAGTGCTCAATCATGAAGATTCTCATCAGTGAAGGAGATTATGCTGAGTAACTTCCTTCTCCCTTCATTTAAGGGAGTTTAATCCATTTATTCTAGTGAAAATGTATCTTTCACTTGGGTCTAGTCTTTTCAACACTGGGAGTCATAGTCGACCCCTTTCTCCAGTGTTATGGTGAGCATGGGTTCAAGACTTTGGCCAGTCCCCGGGTACAGGTAGTTTTGGTTGGGGCTGTTGATCAGATTACAGCTGAGGTTTTGGTTCTGGTAGCAGCTTTCTTGGCCTTGCTGACATGCTTGCTGGCTGTTGTGGTACATCACTGAATGATGGTGGCTGCTGCTGGTCTTCTTGGTTGCCGAATGGTAGCGAAGACACAGTATCGTCACCACGGTTACAGTGACCAACAGCAAGATGGCGCCTCCTCCCGCCAACACATAGTACCAGTAGGCAGGGAGCGGCTGCACCACCACCGAGTCTACAGTGGGCTCCATCCCAGATATGGCACCCCCTGGAGGGCAGGAGGACACATTACTGATTGGCTCAGTAGAGGTGCAAGGCAGGCATGCAGACTGCAGTAGAGAGCTCAGAGCTGGCAATTGTCTATTAGTTGGCAATCCTCCATTAAACCACTGTTCATTTGTTACTGGGCATGGAAAGTCTGTCAAGCTTTGAATTTCTCCACATGCTTATTAGTGTTGCTCTGGAAAGACTTAAATACTGCTTTCTTTTAAACCTTTCCAAATAAATAAATGAATAAATAAAATATTTCAGCAATGGACCACACCGCGTGTGGTTTAAAAATCACTTTTAAAGCCAAAGTGCACAAGATAAACTAACAATATCATTTTGCCCACATAAATGTTTCAAATTATCAACGTAATTTTGAATGAGTATCGTCAAATAACGATAAATGATTATAATAATGATAATATTAGCTAATGACCATTTAAAAGGCAGATACAGTAGTAACTGTGTGCATCTGTGTCAAAGCTTTCTTTGGAACAGCGATAGAGGAGAGAAAAGCTAGAGATAAGGTGGTAGCTACAAATGTGTTGCTGCTTTTCAGCCATCTTGCTAATAATTAGCTATCTCGCTAAAATCAAAAACTTCTTAACTTCTTAACGTCTCAACTTAGGGGCCTGTGCTTTTCAATTTAAGAAAGATTGAAGTGATAAGTATTTCACCATTAATCACTGTAAATGCATGTATTTATGAGAACTGAAAGCTTGACAGCCTGGCAGCAGTAACCTAGTGGAAGAGGTCCCATATGGCAAAAACGGCCTGTGGCATTTAACTAAACGTTACAGATAATCAGGCAAAATCAGTCAGCTTCCAGTTTTAGCTCAATGTTCCAATCTTCAAACAACCACGGACACATTTTGATTCACTTAAAGTCTTAATTTTCCAAAGATACTGCCATGTTTTACTAGTATTGTGCTTGATGCAAACATCACAAACAATAGCTGCACACTGACACGCAGCGGACCATGCCATGCGCTCACATTTAACCAGAGAATGCAAAGGCTCGATTATGCAGTGACTGGCTACCCTGAACAAAGGCTGGGGAGGCCTAAGAGGTGGATGCAGCTTTCTTATCAGGGCAAGATCACACTGAAGTCAAGTGGAGAGAGAAAGAGATTGAGGGAAATTACAGGGCTGGAAAGGGGATAAGAGAAAGGTATTATTGGTGGAATGAATGGAGCGCAATAGAGAGGGTTTCTAGAAAGGGGGAGGAGAGGAGGTTTGGAGGGTGGGGAAATGAAGGGAAGGAGCTAATCCTGCCATGATATCTTTAATCCTGCATTAAAGGGTTTGTCAGAAACTTCAATACTCCATCAATTCACTGAGAGTGAAACCGGCTGGGAGAGAGAGGTTATGAAAGAGAAAAACAGAGAAAAAGACAAGAAGAGGATAAAATAAAGAATCGAAAAGAGAAATAAAGAATGAGCAAGATAGAAATGAGAGAGGGAAAGAAAGAAATAGAGCCCTGGCAAGCAAGATCAAGCTGGTGATGAGACAGAAGAGCAAAATAATGAAAGAAGAGAAGATAGAGCGGTGCAGAGCTGGATATAGAACCTCAAGGAAACCATTCGACTTAATTTAGCCTTTTTTAAAGTTCAGCCGCGCTCTTTAAGAGTTTAGAACGGGCTTTGATTGTAAAGCCCCTCTCAGTGCAATCTGCACGTAGAGCCTTCCCACCGGTGGATTAGGAAGCAGACATTTTTCAAGGAGGAAACCCCCCCACCCCCCACCGTTACTTCGCTTTTGGAGGAAAAGAAGAAAGTTTCTTAAATGTACAATTCTTAAAGCTTAATGTCGAGAAAGCCTGTGGCTTTCGAGGAAGTCCTTCAAACTGGAACCTCCATCAAACCAGGACGCTCATCTCACTTCCCTGCAGTCCTCTCTTAAAGTAAGCAAAATAAAAAGCATAGTAAAAATGTGAGTGACTTCTACAGGCATTGGAAATGACCTCTTTTTTTCTCATTCTGACTATGTTTTATGCTGTACGTTCATTTTTGCCTGGTGACAGCTCACATGTGCTCAGCTTTCCTCCTCCAGATAAGCTGCAACTGAGCAGGACTGAAGAATGTAAAGAAGATGATTTGCAGCACTTTGGATCTTTTTCCCCCGTAAGCACGTATCCAAAAGGACACATGTAATGTTTCTCTCCAATGTCCAGTTTTATGAAAACATGGTGTATTTTAGGACATACACCGCTTTAAAGAGAGCCAGTTGATAGCCGTCCAGGACAAAACCCAGCAGGGATAAAATCAAAGAGTCTGAGTCTGAGTCAGGTCACACGAGTTGTCCCATGGCTTTTACTATTTTTGGAATGGTATCTATGTTTTTGTTGAAGTGAATTTGAGAAACAAACGTATGAAGGAATATATCAGATCTCCTTACACATAAAAGAGGTATAAAAAATAAACACAATACACAAACCTGTCTAAATCTCTACTATCTCTTCTACTGCTCGTTTCTTTTTTTAAAGCTGATCAACTGAAAGAAAATCCAGTGGCTATTGTCCAATAGCAATTAGAAACCAAACAAAAGTAAACCCAGACAACCAATTTCAAAAAGCATCAACGATCAATATTCTTCTGAGAGTTCCTCTATGTTTCAGCAAACTGTATTAACCAACTCGAAGCTGATGCTGACAATCAACTCTGTACACAAAAGCACACACAGAACCGGTGGCTCAGGTCCCAACCAGACCTTGAGAGAAAGAGAGCCCGGGGAATAATCTACCTAAGCCCTCTTATCTTCTCCCAGAATTGACTATTTGGGGATGAAGAGGAAAAAAAGCCAAAAAGGGAAGTTGTAGGAAGATCAGATCTGGATTTCATGCGGGCAGGATCAGAGACTTGCTGGGCTCAGAAACAATGCAAGAGCAGAAGGAGAAGGAAATTAGAGGAGAAGCCAGAAAAAGGAAAAAAAAGTTGAAAATAATCAAGCATGAATGACAGGAGAGTGGAAAAGTGGAAAGGCAGAGAAGAGGGACGGAAGAAGAGGCTTTTTAGTCTGTGACATCAAATCAAGATAAAGAAATACATGATGAACAGGGCTGCCTCTCTTCATGTTTAAAACATATCTGGGGTGGAATGATTGCGAAGATGGGTCTGCTTGATCCATTTCACTTCCCTGATGATCCTGACCTCATGAGCTTCATTTCTGAATCATTCACCATAAAAGGAGCTGAAAGATGTCAAAACAAAAACTACACTGATACGGCAACTCACTGGACACTGACGCAGCTGCCAATGACGTCCTGTTGTAGTGAATAAACCTGTATATTTCTTCATAAACGCATGAATACGAGCGTCTCAGCTCGGCATGCAGGAGGTCATGCAGTGGAGTCATTCCATCAAGCTAAATCCTGCAGACTGGCGTCACATAAAATGTGAAATAGTCATAAAACAAAGACTTTGTGTACCTTTTTTTACAAATCACACTGCATGGTTTTCAAAGGAACATGTATTAAAAGGACATTTGGTTTTTACTTTTGACTCCCAAACACTTGAGCCAACGAATGACTCATCAGTCAGTAATCCAAGAAAAGTAAAGAAAAGTGTTGCTCTTACATCAAACTTGCAATGTATGTTTGCTTTAACCTTTTAGGTTAAAACACGCGGTGCATCAATATTTTTTATTCACATGAGCTATTATATTTTCCAAACCAAGTACAGATAAACTTGAAGGTGAAGTCAGTAATTCAGGGAGGGATTCAGATCACATCCACAGTAGTAGCGTCTAATTCAGTCTGCCTAATTTTAGTATAGCTCTATCAACACTACACTAGTAAACTAATTCTTACTTCTATGCAACAGGCTGGTTTTGTCACAAGTAACCTCACGCCTCTCAACAAAATCAATTAATCTGTTATTATTATCCGAGCAGCATCTGCAACACAGGGTTTAAAAATAAAGGCATCATACTCTAAACACCTCCCACGCAATAAATATACACACTTCCAGTCACAATGCATTATATCAATCTTTTCTCCACGTTTGGACAAAACCCGCTGTGCCTAGGCTCACGTTTGATAAACTTATATATAAGCTTATATAATATATATATATATACATATATATATATATATATATATATATATATATATATATATATATATATATATATATATATATATATATATTTTTTTTTTTTTTTTTTCTTTTTTTTCTTTAATAAATTATTCAACCACACCAATGTCAGCAGCTTAACCACCTCTAATTTCCAATTCTGTCAGGAAAGAAAAGAAAAAAATAATGTCCCCTTGCAATGTGTATATATATATATATATATATATATATATATATATATATATATATATATATATATATATATATATATATATATATATATATATATATATATATATATATATATATACACATACATATATACATACACGCACACATGCGCACACTGCTAAATATATCCCTTTCAGAAGTCTGACATAGTTATTATTTCCATTTAATTATGTCAAACACAACAGTTACAACACATCTACAAAACCATAGTTTGACTTGCGTGGAAATAATCTAACTTAAACGTCAGCTCCTGTTAATGGAATTGTTTAAGGAAACACTGTGTCAGATGTCTGATGCACTAACAAGGTCACTCGGGGTCAGTGCGGTGCTGCAGGCCGAGCTTAGCAACAAGCAGGAAGCAGAGACATGACACCAAGACGTACAAATGCACAGGAGGTCAAACTTACTGGTTATGCCAGGAGTTAAGGCAGGGAGTGGTTCTGGAAGAGAAAGATTAACATAAATAAATAAACAAATAAATAAAAAACTCAAACGTCACTGAAGATAACATGGAAGATTATGAAGAGGAATAATCAAAGTTACGAACTACAATAAAGTATTGATTATACAAGACAAAAGTCACAGTACAATATATCTGAACAAGTTAATTTTCAAACAAAGTATTTTTTTATAATGTGATACTGGTTCACCAGAAGATTAAGTGATTACTCAGGAGTCCTGATAGATTCATAAGCTTAAAAAAACTTACTGATTGATGAAAGATTTTAAAATTGATACAGAAATAAAATTGTACCAGTCTGTAGGGGTCGACCCCTACGTTCAAAAGCCCAGATATTCATTTGTAAAGTGAACATTATTATTTGTTGGTATGTTTTAATTTTGATTGCAGTATACTGTACTTCGTCACACCTCCACAAAAAAGTAAATATTAGTCTTCTACTAAAGCTCTTGCGTCTCTGAAATGGTATTTTGGATAGGCCGACTACACCGCCTTCTTTGCAATGATGCTCATTTGTCCTTTCTGAGGAAATCAGTGCAAATTTGACAAGTTCAAAGCCAGTGTAAAGGTCGAAAAGGCTGATATTCATTTTATAAAATAAAAACAAATGAAGAGGGGAAGACAAGGAGGGAAATAGGGAAACATTTCCTTGTTTAGTCTAATTTTTTCCTTGCTTTGCTATGTCCTCTCTCTTTTTACCGGAAATGTTTTTTTTCTGTTTATATTTTTTTCTCTTAGTCTCTTTTGATAAAACAAGATTTATTGGCAGTACACATGCTGGATAGAAAGGATTAAAAAAACGAGGGAAAGGGATGATGGAACATGGAGTGAAAAGGGACGGTAGTGTGAAGAGAAAGGAAATGAATTAACGGGAGGGAAGGGAGAAAAGTCTAAGGGTCATGGGAATTTGGACAGAAGTTTACTTCTGTTTATTATTTGCTGGAGGAAGTGATATCTATTATGACAGCGAGGAAATAGAAAAGAAAGAAATGTAAAACAATGAGGGAAACAGTGTGAGGAATTGATGAGAGGATGTTATCCTGCATGAAATCCCTCAAGAGCCGTGCTTGGATCAGTTTTGGTGTTTCCCTGACGCAAAAGAGAAGCAACAAAGGCTTAAATAATGATTTCTAAGCAGAGTCTAACTTTAATTAATAAGTATTTTCTATACATAAACCTTTATTTGACCAGCCCTGCCTGTGTTCATTTGTAACAACTGGTCTCTGTTTGAACCACCATGAAAAAACATGCGGAATTACAAGAAAACACAATAGTTCTTCTCTTCTTCAAGTGGAAGAGAGTGACAGAGTAATACTGACACACCACCGTGAATATTACTAAGTGCACGACATGTCGGGAGATACATTTTGAGACTTACGTGCACACTGCTCCAGCTCAACGGTGTTGCTCATGTGGATGTTGTCGATTCTGATGTGGCCTCTTGTTGGATGATCAAAAAAACCCTCAAATACCACCTGTTTGAGAGCAGGAGACACATTTCAGATCAATGACTTTCTTCATTTTGAACACAAAGTGATGAAAAAGAGCTCCTGCGTTCTGTCCTGACCTGCAGCTAAGACTTTTACTGGAATATGGTAGTGAATAGGGCTGGGCGATATGGACCAAAAGTCATATCTCGATATTTTCTAGCTAAATGGCGATACTCGATATATATCTCGATATTTTTTCTGTGCCTTAATTGGGGTTTCCCCCAAAGCATTATAGCATAGCATCTCTGTTAGCTTTTTTTTTTTCTGAGGCAAACCCTTAAAAAAACAGTCAGTTTTAATACAAAGCCTCGTGCCAAATGTCACACAGGTTCCTTTATTAACAGAGGTCTGCACAATATCAAAATGTATAAAACAAATGAAATAAAAATAAACTGCCTGCATATATAGAATAAAAATGCTTCTTGAATAAAATAAAACAAATATCCCTTTCCTGCATAACAATTAAATTAAAATACACTGTAATTAATACAATGTAGACAGTAACAGGCAGACTTTTCCACTGAGGTTGACAGTTGTGCAAATAACAAAACATTTGTGCAAATCTTAAATAAAACATTCAAGTCAATTTGTCACAAAATAAGCTATATCAAAATCATTAAAAAAAAACGTTAAAAAAAAAAAAAAAAATCTTTTTTTTTTTAAATCGATATAAACGATATTGTCTCGTACCATATCGTGTTTGAAAATATATCGATATATATTAAAATCTCGATATATCGCCCAGCCCTAGTAGTGAATGACTGTTTTCCAGCTGTTTTTTACCTGATACTCTTTGGGGCTTTGGGGCAGGATAGTTCGGCCTTCTTTCCAGTGTGGGCCCTGGTCACCTTTCACTGCCCATAAGAGGGTCTCCTCCTGGTCGTTTTCCCTCAGCAGAACCCTCAGGCTGCCCAGCGCCTCCCCCTGCAGCTGGTAGTAGAACAACAGGCACAGGGGACCTTGTTCTGGCCCCACCTCAGGGCTCAGCAGCCGGCCTCTCTTGCGCAGGGTGCGTGTACCTGCATCCAGGTGGAGGTAGTTCCCCGACAAATCTGCCAAAATGGAATGATGCATTATATGCATTTCAATACGTAATAAATGCATTTCCTTCTCTACATATTACACATGCGTGCATATGTAATCTTACATATGGCTTTCTGGGAGCTATTTGCATTCATTCTCCTCAATAAATTAAATCTGACTGCATTTTCTATTTCTTGATACTGAGATGTAGTATTGCGGCATGATGTGGTAGTTTAGATTTTAAGACATAACCACCATCATTCTGTGGTATGAGGCTTGACCACAAATGAGACTTGTATTTCATCACGACCCCGCTAATGGCTATGGACACAGCTGACGTACAGAACATGCTCATATACACAAGCCCTCATCATTCTCACTGCCGTAACCTTGTTTTAATCCATTCTTGGTTCTTTGCACAGCCAATGGTCACAGCGACTGTGGATGCGCAGCGTTAATGTGTGTGCTTCCTTGCATATTTTCACTGGATCACACACATTCAATTTTTGATACCCACTTTAATCCTATTCAGGTTCAAATGAGACAAGCAACGATGCATGCTCACCCTCACTAATACAGACTATTTAGAACTACCAATCTAACATGCACTTTCCTGGGCTGTGGAGGGAAGCTGGAGTACCCGGGACACCCGCATGAACCCACGTAGAGCATGCTCAAACAGAACCCTGATGGGTTTCAAACCAGGAACTTTCTATCTGTGAAGGTACTTTGCTAGGTAGTATTCATATTATTATGATATTTTGGTTGAAGATATGGACAAAAAATGGGTGTTAAGAGAAAAAAGGGACGAAAAAATAAGCTTCCTGAGTAGAACTGAGAAAGAAAGGATTTGCTTTGGTGTTATTTAATGTGCAAAAGCAGAGCCATAATCATTAGCTAGCTGCTGTGTTTTGCTATTTGCTGCTCTACTTTTTTATTGTCATCCATCCATCCATCCATCCATCCATCCATCCATCCATCCATCCATCCATCCATCCATCCATCCATCCATCCATCCATCCATCCATCCATCCATCCATCCATCCATCCATCCCCCCCCTCAGACCCAACAGGAAGAAAAATATTGGAGAGTTTGCAGCACAATGAATAATGCATCTGGGTGGAGGTAACTTGGCTCTACACTTGGAGGCATTGAAAAATGGGACTGAAATCACTGTGGCTCATTAAGGACATGTAGAGAAAAGTTGCAGTGTTTTTCTGTGGTTCTGCGTTTGATCTTGGCGAATGTACAAAGGGAGGGAATTAATTAACAACTCTCCATGGGAGGGACAGGCAGGCATGTTGAATTGCCTCTGAGGGAGGGAGGCACATTTGTGTGTGTGCACCTACATGTGCAATGCTTCTTTTACATCAGTGTCGGTTCAGGCTTTAGTACCTTTTTTTTTTACATTTATGTCTGTTTGCATGTGGGAGAGTTCATTGTATTAACTGAGAATAAAGAGATACTGTAATATGTAACCGTATATGCACTTAAGTTTCCCACATGGATGAGAGTCCTACAAAATAAATCATTGACATGGCTGATAAGTGTATTTAGCATCTCAGCTACATCTCTTGGATCGCATCAGGAACATTTTTCACACTTTAAAAACTATATGATGCCTAGTCCCTCCTTAATTTAGCAGTTACTATTCAACTCCAACGACTACTGTACTACGACAAGAGTTTTCTATCAGTTAAATCCCCACAGAGGGAAGAGTTTCAGCCTCTGCATCTTTAAGATCAAAAGATTCATTTGAGCTCTGTTCCTGTTGGCTTTTCTTCTTTTAAAACCCTAAAAAGAGCTCCTAATGACAGGGGCTGTGGATTTGATTTGCATATGGAAACAGCTTCCAGACAGGGTGCTGCGCTAATGCTGCTGTAGAACAAGACTTAATGTCATGTTGCTGTCAAACACGGAGACAGGGACACTGTTAAGTCAATTTCACATAGCCGCATGCATGCGCGCAGAAACGCGTTCGCAGGCGCACGGCTGCAGCGGCCCAGCGAGATGTGCAATAGAGATTCGCCTCATGTCACGGCCCTGTCTGTTTATGAAGGACCTGCTCAGTCGAGCATGAACCGGACGATTTCAGCAGATACAAAGAAAATGTTGCTGGATGGCAAGGTCATGTGAGAAACCAAGCCGTACACCTGGAGTGTTTAACACACTGAAAGTCCCACGTGAGAGCTATAACAGCACTTCTGTCAAAGCCATCACCTGACTTATCTGACCACTCCTGGCTATATGTGTGTACTTTCTGGACGTGTCAGCTCAAGAAGTTTGAGGGTGAGGATGTAATTGATAAAACAGTCGGTGTTATCTTCCTGCTGCTTTATTAAAGTTGGACAGATGTGAAAAAGAAAGAAATAGAAGAGAAGTCAGCAAGGAGCTCAGACTGATTGATGCATAGGGCCTGAGGTGGAAAGCCGTGGGAAAATGCAGAAAATGTAGTAAGCGATGAAAAAGAAATGAATGACTTCTACAGGAAGGATGGAATGAAAAAATGTGACAATGATGACTGAGAGCAGAAAGACTTTTGGAGGGACAAATATAGCGTAGGGTAGAGTCAAGGAAGAAAAGTGACAGCAGTGAGATCATTATCATGAATGATACAAGGATAGCTAGTAAAAGTAAAGAAAAGTGGAGAAAGAGTAAAACTCCTGGAAGAGATAAAAAGAGGATTGATTACATCTGAAAAAAAAAGTTAGGTAGACAATTAAGTAGCAAACTATGGGAAGGGAAATTGTTCAAACCAGGATATTTTTTCTGAAGTCTAATTAAGATGTAGGGTTTACTTCTCGCAGATGAGAATGAAATCCTTGCGTCATGGTTGCTCTCAGCACTGGGGTTCATAATACTCACCACAGGACAATTGCTTTGTTCTTAATTAGCTCACTTTGTACTGAGGAAAGCTCAACGTGACAATGCTTTCCTTCCTTCTTTTTCTTAAAAAAAGATTATACAGATAAATGAATGTGTTTCCAGTCAGCCAAGGTATCATAAATCTTAGATTTTCAAGTAGAAGCCATTCCGTCAACCTTTTTTCTGGAGTTTTACGTTACTTAGATTTGAAAAGAGACTGGTTAGTGAAGGTGTACAGAGCATTTCTGCGAGAGATCCGGAAGTGTCACTTGCTCTAATATCGATTTGTGGGTTTTGAAGGTCCCATAGTATTCATTTTTCATTCCTGTTTACATTGATCAAGTATTACAATAACACCAGTTCACTTAGATCTTTCAGCCCTAATCTCCTATTTTCTGTATGCTGCTGTGAGCATCTTGTTTGGTATCCCTCTTCGTCTGCCCCCTGCTTACTCTTCTGTTACTGGTAGCCTTCCTAAACTATTCAGATGTTGGTCTGAGTCGTGTCTTGGGTGGGTGAGGAACAAGTATAGATGCATGGGCCAATGCAAGCAAAGGGGGGGAACATGCAAACTCCATAAACACTCCCACCGAACCAGGAACGTTGTTGCTGTGAAGCAACAGTGCTAACCACTTAGCCACAATGCTGCCTTATCTAAATATTGTAGAGGAATAAAGTATGTCCTGTTATGGATTAAATTTATTATAATGCAAAATGTAAAACTAATCAGTGGTTAAACCAGGGGTGACAATGAATTCTTTGCTTCTCATATACAATCAGCCACTAGTTAACATAATACAAATACTTATTTACATGTAAGAAGTGGCTTATAAATTCATCAGCCACTTTATAAGACACTCCTTGCAAAAATCACATAGTTACCGCAGCAGTTTTGTCGGCTGTACATCCACCATGTGAACATCACGTTCCACCCCTTCTCAAAAAGCTTCTACTGGATTGAGATCTGGTGACTATCAAGAATAGATTTTGAGATGACTAAATATTTATAAAAAGAGCAGCTGACCATGGGTACTTAATGAAGTGGCCAATGAGTGTATATTTTCAGAAACAGAGTCGTGGAATGACGCTGAACTTGTGGCAGCCTGGGAAAGTACTTCTGGTCATATTGTGTCTCTTTCTTTATCTTCTTGATCATTTCTACTAACATTTTCTTTTTTGCTAAAAGTGTTTTATAAAAAAAAAAATCCTTCCCTCGTTTGCAAGCCTTTCTGCTAAAGGGATTTAAGCAAGTAATTCTTGCACTTTAACGTACGTTATGATGACTAACCATGACAACGGGCACATTATTTATATGTGAAAGCAGCTACAGTAATTGAGTGTTCCAAAGCCCGGGTAATGCCAAGAAAGACCCCAAGTCCAGATGAGCAAGGAAAAACAAAACATCTGTAAAGCAGCAAAGAAATATGAAAACAGGGAGTTAACTTACATTTGAGTTTAATTTATAGTTATTCCAAAGCTTCTGCTTTATCTAGCTCAGGGGTCGGCAACCCAAAATGTTAAAGAGCCATATTGGACCAAAAACACAAAAAAAAAATATGTCTGGAGCCGCAAAAAATGAAAAGTCTTGTATCAGCCTTAGAATGAAGGCAACACATGCATATTAGTTAGAACTGGGGGAAGATTTTTTTTTCATTATGCACTTCGAGAAAAAAGTCGAAATGTCGAGAAAAAAGTCAAAATGTCGAGAAAAAAGTCAAAATGTCTAGGAAATAGTAAGAATTTCGTGAAAAAAGTTGAAATGTTGAGGAAATAGTAAAAATTTCATGAAAATGGTCGAAATGTCGAGAAAAAAGTCGAAATGTCGAAATTAAAAAGGTAAGGAGAAGGGAAGAAAAAAAGAAGAAAAAAAGGAAAAAAAGAAGAAAAAGAGAAAAAAGGAAAAAAAGAGAAAAAAAAGGGAAAAAAGAGAAAAAAAGAAGAAGAAAAAAAAGAATAAAAAAAGGAAAAAAAAAGGTCAAACGTTTTTGAAAAAGCTCCAGGGAGCCACTAGGGTGGCGCTAAAGAGCCACATGCGGCTCTAGAGCCGCGGGTTGCCGACCCCTGATCTAGCTTATCTCAACTTGCTGGTCTGTCTTTTTAAATCAATTTAGATTTGTGGTCAAAACTCAAAGTGATACTGATGAATAGTTTACTGCATAATAAACTAATCTGCAGCAGCACATTTCAAAAATACAAAAAACAATCCTGAATTCTGACTTGCAGCAGTCACTTATGTCAAAAATAGTTTCCACTGAGCATGGGGAATGTAAAACATATTCTTACTGTCTGATCCCATGGCCAAGTCCTGTCTGGTTCCATGTGAGCCGTGTCCGGAGGAACTGGTGCTGGCTGTGTGCAAGGACCAACTCACACCTGAGTGGGGATCGGCCGTCCAGCCGCACAACGTCTGTTCAAAGTCACACACGGCTGACAGCGAAGGTGTTGTGGCTAAAGCGACAAAAAGAGGCACATGATAGGAACACATGTTTTAGTGAGTGCTGAAAGTTTTACTGAAACATGAATTAGTTTTTAGCATGTGCCCGTTGTATAACAGTTGACTGCTCTTTATTTTTACACTATGTGTTTAGATGTTATGGCATTCAAACAATTGAAATGAATACAGAAAAAGTATTCAGGAGTAAAAGTGAGATATATGTATGTGAAAAACAGATATCTCAAGCCTGCGAATAACAGAATTAACGGAGATGAACCACTTGTAAACTGAACAGAAAGAACATTTCGAGCATGCAAAAAAAAGGAAAAGGAAAAAAAAAAAAAAAAAAGCCAGTGAGGCATGTTTTTGTTTATGATTGTTATGATTTGTATTATACTGTATTTAACATGATTATTATTTAACTATTGTTCTTTGGTTTAAATATATATTTTTTAGCATGTTCGAAATAAAGTTTTTCATTCATTCATTCATTCAAAGAAAGCAACAAAGTCAGAAATGAGTAACAAAAAGCTTAGAGTATCATGGGTTTCTTTGATCTGTGACATCTCTGCAGTGAGATCATGACGATTATCTTCTGAAGGCTCAAGAAAGAAAAAAGTAAACTTGCAGGTTTTCTGTACACAAAACACTTGGTGTTCAGGAAACTGTGAAACTCTTTTCTGTTTTTCCTGGGTCGTCAATGAAATGAATGCGTTGGTCTTTTTTTTCAACATGTGGAGGAGAGTCACACAGCTGGATCTGCAGAGGCTAAGGATGAATGTCAGTCCTGGTCCAGCGCTAGACTGCGAGTGATGAGTAAAACTGCGTTGTGTTGGTAGCTGCATGTGTAAGTGGATTTCAATGGAAACATTTTCGGGGAATAATTATGTTATGCTCCATCTCAACTGGGCAAGAAAAAAACTGTAGTCATTTCAGTACATCTTATAAAAAAAGAGATTAATATCTCAATTATTAGGCCAGGACAGCCTTGATTTGTGGCAACTACACAGTAAACAGTAGTTTGCTGACAGCACCTTCAGCTTTTTGTTTCTTAGCTGCAAGTTTTTTTCTGAATCAGTTGCTTTTTTATCAGCTTTTATTAGCTGAAACAACATGTAATAAATCCTGGTAGTGACTTACTTAACAGAGATGTCCAGCTACGATCGTTGTGCTGTCTGTATCTGACCGTGACTTGAAAAAGCATGGAAGGATTTGTAGTGCGGAGGTAATTTACAGAAAATGTTGACATAGCAATGATAACATGTTGATGTGACATAAACTTGTCTGTGACTGATCGGCAACAGGAGGTGTACGTATTCATGAGCCATTAACTCTGCCAATCAGAGGACACTTGAGCCAAATCTGTTCATTTTCAGGGAGAGCCTCTCCTTGTGATTCTTGGTCTTTTTCATTCTGCAAAAATTACAAGCTTTAGGACTTCTGCCAGGTTGCAAAGCTACTCTGGAGGTAACAAAGTTGAAAATTTGATTCAAGTGAGCATAACATTACTTACTTAACAAGAGACGCAAAAGAAAGAGATAATAGAAATAACAAAAGATGGCAAATGAAGTGACAAAACGACATTCCCTAAAGCACATCACTATGAACTCCAGTGGGACTCGTTGCCTGACAGTCTATTGACCTACATGGATCATCTGGCTGAGGGAGCTTATTTTCCCTCAAATAGAGCTTCCTGTGGGACTCTTGACCGTAACCAACTTCAAAGCTCAGAGGCCCAGTGGTGCGCAGTGACATCATGACTTTGACCTCTGAACGTGTGTGGATGTGGACGAGGCAGGCAGAAATAAACGCACGTGTGCTTGTAAGAAATCTGAATTTATGAGGTTGAAGATTCTTTGAACAAGAGACTTTGAAACTAATGTGTGTGCAAGTGTGTGTGTGCATGAGTTTACCAGGTCTCAGTGCAGAAGTGGTCTGATCCAGCCTTGGAGTCGTGGGGGTCACCGTGTCAGGGAGAGTGGTGGTTTCTGTCAACCAGAAAAACAACATCCACGGTCAGGACAAGAGGGAATGTGGCTGGACAGCGAGACCGGAGACCTACAGTACATCATTCTTCACATTTAATCAAGCACTGGCACAAGTTAATCTGTTTTACACCTCATTTCTGAAACAACCCAATTGTCTAATGAGTTGAGACTAGGGATGGGCGGTATGGACTAAAAAATGTATCACGATAATTTCTGGCATTTATCCCGATAACGATAAAAATTACGATAAAAAAAAATACCAATTCAACTCCACCTTTGTAACTATAAATCTATCTCACTCTCAGATCCGCCATGTTTGTTACACAAAAACATCATCAATGGGAATTTATCCTTCTTTCTTTCTTTCTTTCTTTCTTTCTTTCTTTCTTTCTTTCTTTCTTTCTTTCTTTCTTTCTTTCTTTCTCTTTCTTTCTTTCTTTCTTTCTTTCAGGCTCATTTCCTTCCTTCCTTCCTTCCTTCCTTCCTTCCTTCCTTCCTTCCTTCCTTCCTTCCTTCCTTCCTTCCTTCCTTCCTTCCTTCCTTCCTTCCTTCCTTCCTTCCTTCCTTCCTTCCTTCCTTCCTTCCCTCCCTCCCTCCCTCCCTCCCTCCCTCCCTCCCTCCCTCCCTCCTTCCTTCCTTCCTTCCTTCCTTCCTTCCTTCCTTCCTTCCTTCCTTCCTTCCTTCCTTCCTTCCTTCCTTCCTTCCTTCTGCTCTCTCCTTCCTTCCTTCCTTCCTTCCTTCCTTCCTTCCTTCCTTCCTTCCTTCCTTCCTTCCTTCCTTCCTTCCTTCCTTCCTTCCTTCCTTCCTTCCTTCCTTCCTTCCTTCCTTCCTTCCTTCCTTCCTTCCTTCCCTCCCTCCCTCCCTCCCTCCCTCCCTCCCTCCCTCCCTCCCTCCTTCCTTCCTTCCTTCCTTCCTTCCTTCCTTCCTTCCTTCCTTCCTTCCTTCCTTCCTTCCTTCCTTCACATACGTTGTGCGTGGATTTAACACAGAACCATAAATCAGCTTTACACAAAAACATCATCAACAGGAATTTATCATTTTTACAGCGAGATGACAAATTCTTATTGTGAGGAATTTTTTTGACGGTTTATCGTGAACGGTAAAATATCACCCATTCCTAGTTGAGACAACACTTCAAACATCCTGCTACAAAACCTGAGCCCTCCGTCTCAAACTGCTTCCCTGCAGGTGGATATTTGCCTTGAAGGGCACCTGTGATGTGTGAGCAGAGCCAGTGTTTAAAGTCTAAACATTGGTTCTGTTAAAGTTTAGACTTTATGGTAGAGAACAATGTTACGACTGTGTGTAAAGTTTGTCTCGAGCAGGCAGAGACAGAGTGAGTTGCACAGGGAACCGGTGCTTGGCTGTTGATGGTTCCACATCACCCAGTTCACACAGCATGTTGGCACATACAGACACAAATCGGTTTTATAAGCGATTGCCACTGGCGTTCTGCATTCCTGAGCTTCTTAGTCCGACTTTCACTTTCCAAGCCAAAAGCAAACATTCTGAAAGTCCTTAGAGAAGCCTGGTGTCTCACCAGAAATCCTGAAAACACCTCGAGGAAGTTTTATCAGGTGAACAGGGCATGTTCTCTGTCTAAATGCCCAAAAGTGTGATTTTCATAGTCATCGGGGCATTAAAAAGGGTTTATCAAAGTCAACACTCAAATATGACCCCCCCCCCCCAAAAAAAAAGAAGCTCGACAGAAAAAAGAGACATGAATAAAGAGTTCTGCACTGCTGGTTTTGAGTCTGTAAGCACACCTGAATGCTTTACCAGGTTCTTCGCACACAAACACAGAGTGAGTAGGAATGGCCGATATTTTACCGTTCACGATAAACCGTCAAAAAAATTCCCCACGGTAAGAATTTGTCATCTCACGATAAAAATGATAAATTGAGGAAATGAGCCTGAAAGAAAGAAAGAAAGAAAGAAAGAAAGAAATGAGCCTGAAAGAAAGAAAGAAAGAAAGAAAGAAAGAAAGAAAGAAGCCTGAAAGAAAGAAAGAAGAAAGAAATGAGCATGAAAGAAAGAAAGAAAGAAATGAGCATGAAAGAAAGAAAGAAAGAAATGAGCCTGAAAGAAAGAAAGAAATGAGCATGAAAGAAAGAAAGAAAGAAATGAGCATGAAAGAAAGAAAGAAAGAAATGAGCCTGAAAGAAAGAAAGAAAGAAATGAGCCTGAAAGAAAGAAGAAAGAAATGAGTCTGAAAGAAAGAAAGAAGAAAGAAATGAGCCTGAAAGAAAGAAAGAAAGAAATGAGCATGAAAGAAAGAAGAAAGAAATGAGCCTGAAAGAAAGAAGAAAGAAATGAGCCTGAAAGAAAGAAAGAAATGAGCCTGAAAGAAAGAAAGAAAGAAATGAGCATGAAAGAAAGAAAGAAGAAAGAAATGAGCATGAAAGAAAGAAAGAAGAAAGAAATGAGCATGAAAGAAAGAAAGAAGAAAGAAATGAGTCTGAAAGAAAGAAAGAAAGAAGAAAGAAATGAGTCTGAAAGAAAGAAAGAAGAAAGAAATGAGTCTGAAAGAAAGAAAGAAGAAAGAAATGAGCCTGAAAGAAAGAAAGAAAGAAATTAGCCTGAAAGAAAGAAAGAAAGAAATGAGCCTGAAAGAAAGAAATATTCCCGTTGATGACACTTTTTGTATTGGTATTTTTTTCATCCTTATTGGGTTAAATGCCAGAAATTATCGTGATACATTTTTTTGTCCATACCGCCCATCCCTAACAGTGAGGAGAGCAAAGCTGTCTATATGTTGACGTCGTAGGGAAACAAAAGGTCTTCTGGCCTCTGTGGCACCAACACTACAAGCATCTCAACAGATTAGCCCCCGAAGCTGCATCTCCCTCTCCCATTCATCCCGTCATTTTCCTGCTTCGCACACCTCATTTGTCTGTCCTCTCTCCTTCAAAATAAATCTCAGCACATTCACCTCTGCCTCTCAAAACCATAGACCCCCCCCCGCCCCCCCCCCAAAAAAAAAACTCCTTCTACACACATAAACACACATGCTTACTCACGCAGACACACAATAAATCCATCTTTCTCTGCCTCCCCGGCACACTGTTGGGGTGAAATCCTATCTTGTGTTGTTTCTGTTTTACAACACCGGCAATTTTCTTTTTCATAACTCTTTTTCTTGCTCTCTTTCTGTCATCTCTCCCTGAGGTACATTTTGATTTCCACTCGCCCGTGCTTTTGTACGCCTGCAGCGCTGCTTTTCCTCTCTTTGTTGAAGGCATGTGTCTCACTTTTGTTCTCCCTCTCCCCCCGATCTCTTGCTGCCTCCTGAGTCTTTCGGCTGCTGCTCTCAGTGTCACGACTTTGATTAGCGTTTTTTTATGTAGATTTTAAACACCACCTCAGCAATGTAAATCTAAGCCTGCTGGTGATGTATTTTTTATTCAGCTGGGCTCCATGTTTCCATTACTCATAATCCCTCTCTTTTCTCGGCCTTGTTTAGTGTGAACTGTTAACCTTTGTTAGCCGTTACAAAAAAAAAACTTCTTCAGTTTCGAGGTTCACCAGTTCCCCTACTGTGTATTGTTTATGTGCATAAATTTGTTGAGTTGTTTACACAGTCTGTTCACAGTGAAAGTATGCAGGATTATTATGTAAGCCTAAACACTCACATTGCTGTTTCAACACTCAAACACACACACCAAACTTGATATTAACATTGGATAAGCAGCTCCCAGCTGCTGACATTAAGCTGTTTTAATTTGGTGCCCTTTACTGCTGTAATTAGCCCTCCATACTGAGGAGGGGATGGAAATGGGAGCCTTAGAGCTGGAAACCTAACTCTTTCCACCTCACACCAGCATTTTCCTAATTAGTGGCCGCTCACAGCCTCTGCCGGGCTCCTGCTCCTACCTCAATCGCCTCTCCACCTGTCTAATCCAGTTGTGTTGTCTGTCTCTCCTCCCCGCTCCTTTACTTCCCCCATTCCACAACCTCTTCATCATCTGTCACCCATCCTCTTTCCATCCATCAGTATCCTCTCTCTGGCAGCTGTAAAGGTCAATAGAATCATTTAAATGCGCTACTTTAATTATAATATTTTCCATAATTGTCAGTGTAGCTATTGTGTTAAATACCACTGCTCTAGTAGGCCGTTTTTCTTTCGTTTTTTATTTTTTTGGGGTGTTCATGTTTTTATCAGAAGTTTTTTTCATGAAAGTTCAAAAAGGGATGAACGAGGGGGGAAAGAAATCCTGAGACAGGTCATCGTTAACACGACTGAGTTATAGTGACCTGTCATGACACTGAATCTCACACACAGACACACACACACACTCAAAACTGAGATACAGAAGGCGCGTCGGCCCACGAGTTCATTTTAAAGCTGCTGACTGAGCAGAATGATACGGAAACACAGAAATCTGTTCAATTATGGAAAGAGCTCTGGGAATAAATCTAGTGTCAGCCTAAATAATGACTACTGACATACCGCTGTGTGTGTGTGTTTGTACATTTGGAGAGAGAGAAAATATTGCTTCTCAATTATTTGGGACACGCCTCATGTGTGTGTTTACTTAATGCCAATGCCACTGACAGGCGTGACCTCTTTAAAACACCCGACTGGTAGTTTTCTATTTGGATTAGCACCAATACATGAATATCTAGTACAGCAGCAAGGAAAATGTTGCAAACCCTTTGGATTCAATCTTGTTGTTTTTTTTTGCATATACTCTGAATTAAAATGTGATCTGATCTTCACCTGGGTCACAATGACAGACCAACACAATGTATTTAAAGTGACAAAACTCACACACACCATCAGACAAATAACACAACCATTAACATTAACAGTGTTGGAGGAAAAAGTAATTGAACTCTCAGGGCCTGATTTACTAAGATCTTAAATAAAGAGTACTAAATTGCGTGTGCACTGAAAAAGTTTGCACGTGCTGTTGTTGTGTGTTTTGCGGGAGATCAACTAAGAATGCTTGCGCAATTGATAACAGGTGCAAACCGCAGTATTTAAATGAGGTGTTGTTGCGTGTCTTACGGTTTGCGCCATGGAGAGTCTGGATGGAAAGCAGGATAGTCGCAAGCGCAAAATTAAATTTGACGAGTTGGAGTTAGAGATATTAGTGGAAGAGGCAAATAAACACATTCATGAACTACAGCAAATAAATTTAAACATTACCAAAAGAAACGCAATATGGGAGAAAATCTGCGATAGAATAAATGCAGTTGGTAAGACAAAAAGAACGGCAGATGAGGTTAAAAGAAGGTGGCAAGATATAAGGCGAAGAACTAAAGAAAAAGTGGCCTTTAATAAAACTTCGGCAAACAAGACAGGTGGAGGGCCTGCGGAAGAGATGCCTCTAACCAGCATTGAGCAGCAGGTGCAGCTCACCTTCTGCGAGGAGCATATAACTGGGATACCGGGGTATGACACGCTAGAGCCAACTGCAGAACAAGGTAGGTGCACAATAAGAAACACTTTTTTCTCCATGAAAACACGTGATTTATTTATTATCACAAATAAAAAAATGAATGTGCCTCCTGTGGCAACCTTTTGCTGAATAATACTCGATTTAACATTCAAATAAAATATTTCTCCTTTTGCATGTGGAGAATCCTCACCACAAGTTGAGCCATCCCCACCCCAGTCCTCAAATCAGTCCTTAACTCATTCAACAGCTCCAAGATGGAATCGCTAGATAGTCGATATGTTTCAACAATCTGGTTTTCATTCATTCCAAACAAATTTACACGAGTCCGAAAGACTCTCTCTCTGCGTATTCTTTGATTTTGGCGATGTCGCCTCCTTGCCACAATAACAGCAGCCATCGGTGCGTAATGCTGGGCAGATTAGCACCTTCCTTCGAACGTATTAAATACAGACGCAATCACAATCCCCGCAATTACTTTCAGGCTTGGTAAATCTCATTGCGTGTGGTAAATGAACCTATTTGCATTTTCCCCTCCCAGTATTTAGCGCTTTCTGGCGGGTACGCCCCATATTGATTATTCATCAGGGCAAAAGTACTAAATGAACAGCGTGTGCTATTTTGCTCATTTGAGAGGCGCAGTCCTCTTTGCACGCTGTTAGTAGATCAGCTTTCACATTGGTTTGCGGGTGATGTCAAGTTTGCACACCTTTTTACGCACGCAAACCTTTAGTAAATCAGGCCCTCAGACTAATTACTTTAATAAAAGCTAATTGGAGTCAGTAGTTGAACACCGGGAGTCCATTTAATGAAAGGAGTTCTCTGAAGACGTAGTAGTTGATCTGCATGAGACTGGGAAGGGTGTGTTTACACATCAATCAGTCCACAGTTTGACTGATCCCTTGTAAGGGGATCCAGTTTATTAACATGGCTGCTCTTCCTAGAAGTCAGTGCCTGGCTAAGATGACTCCAAAGTCCATCAGTCGAAAACATCACTGGAGCTGCTAAAACATCTCTGCTCATGACTCCATCATATGCAAGTCAGTGAACAGGCAGGGTGTCCATGGCAGAACACTATGGACCAAGATGCAGCTTTCACATTGTCCTCCACCTGAAGTTTGCCAAAGAACAATTTAGCAACCTGTGACGCAGCTGAGAAATATTTTGTGTACTGATGACCCTCAAGAAAAACGTTCAAGCCAGAATGCTCAAGTTCACCAAAATGAAATCTTCATGGTAATGGTGAAAAATAATGAAAGGGACATCATGATTAAATGCCTCATGGCTTGGACCGCTTGTCTTCATTAAGGGAGTTTTAACCAAGTACCCTACAGGATGATGTCAAAAAGCCTGTGTCGGCTAAAGGTCAGTTGGAGGACAATGATGTGGATAACAGACCAGCATCTCTATGAAGAGGAAAAGGTCAAAGCCCTGCATGTTGCAGGTCTGAGCAGGAGCCACAGGTAACGCTTGTTCAAGATTTCACTTTTGTTTTAATGTAGGGCCATGGAAGTGAAATGGGTGTTACCAATAAGAATACATCAAGAAATCACAGTTGTTTATGTGGCATCAGCTTGAGCATATTGTGTTTGTCAGTTACTATGACTTAGATCGACATCTGCCCACAAGCAAAGCTAGATATCAAAACGGTCACATGCTTTTTCATTTCGCTCCAACTGTAAGAAGAGTTTCTGTGTAAATGATTTTTCCATTCACGTAAAACTGTTGAGGCAGTTGGTGGTAATCTGCACTTCTAAAACTGTATGCTGCACTTGGAAGCAGAAAAAAGAGGAGTCGAAAATAAATGTCACCGACAGGAAACTTTAAAACCTATATAAGCAGATTTAGCTGCGGCACCACCAAAAGCAGAGTTGTTAAATGTTAAAAGTATGTAATGTAATGAGAAGTGATAACGGAAAAGATGAGTGTTTTTTGGATGAAAATCATACTAGCTATGTGAATGGCAAATCAGACAACTACTCTTAAAAACTAAAAGTGAAAGTGTGATTTATGTGCAGCTTGAAATGCGACATCATCACGTCTCCCTCTTCTGGAGATGAGAAGGTTTCCAGACTAAAGGCCTGATTAACTCATTGTAAGCCGAGCTGTAACTCGGTATATAATAAAACTAACCATGCTGAGAAGCCTCCAATAATGGAGCTTGGAAGTATGGCTAAAAGGCAGATGCATGAAAAGCGAAGATGCTCTTTATTTCAAGAAACTACTGACAGTGAAGTATTCATTCACTCATTGTGCCACAAAGCACCAAGGGATCTGTGATAGTAATGGTGGACTTAAGTGTCAAGTGAACTATAACAGCAACCGAAATGATTAAAGAAAGGCTGCTGGCAATGAGTCACTCACAGCAACATCAGGCTAAACAACAAAGAAAACCAGCTCAATTACAGCAAAAACTTTGATCTAAGTAGTCTACAAGATCACTAGTGAAGAGTCTCTTGGCTTTTGATCCCACTAATAACTAATAATGTGAACAGATTCATGGGTTTCACTATTTCTGAGCCTCAGTCAGGACTATTGTTGTGTTGCACTAAGCTGCAAGTTCAGTTCACTGAAGAACTGGGTGTAAATGTTATAGGAATGTTTACAGATATGATACATCGCAGATGATACAATCCCTAACATAGACAGTTTTTTTGTCTGGTTCAACAGTAAAGGACTCATTGTGTAGAAAGAAAGTAATCAATTCAAGTTGTTGGACTGCAATTAAGAAATAAGGAACACGTTCACACCTTAGTCTGCTAGCGTTGGTTTCATGCCTTAATCGTGCATGATTGTGGAGTCGTGATCGTGAAGCTGTTGGCTGTGGCTTGGCTTATTACGACCTCTCACTCGGAGGACTGCACCTTGAGACCAACCCTTTTTTGGGGTTCTTGGTTCATGTGTTTGGATCTGAACCTGAGTGAGATTACTGTGATCACACCAGACGAGACAAATCACACCAAGTGTGAAAACCAAGCTAGAAAGTGTTGAACTGACATCATTCTCTAATTGCTTTAGGTGAGTTAAGGAGACAGGTGTGTGGCAAGTTATCTGCACAGATACATCTGTGCATGAGCTATGTTTCTGTTAAGAAACGGATGGATGGATGGATGGATGGATGCATGGATGGATGGATGGATGGATGGATGGTAGGGATGGTAGGGATGGGCGGTATGGACAAAAAAATGTATCACGATAATTTCTGGCATTTAACCCAATAACGATAAAAAAATACCAATACAAAAAGTGTCATCAACGGGAATATTTCTTTCTTTCATGCTCATTTCTTTCTTCTTTCTTTCTTTCAGACTCATTTCTTTCTTCTTTCTTTCTTTCTTTCTTTCTTTCTTTCTTTCTTTCTTTCTTTCTTTCTTTCTTTCTTTCTTTCTTTCTTTCTTTCTTTCTTTCTTTCTTTCTTTCATGCTCATTTCTTTCTTTCTTTCTTTCTTTCTTTCTTTCTTTCTTTCTTTCTTTCTTTCTTTCTTTCTTTCTTTCAGGCTCATTTCTTTCTTTCTTTCTTTCTTTCTTTCTTTCATGCTCATTTCTTTCTTCTTTCTTTCTTTCTTTCAGGCTCAAATTTCTTTCTTTCTTTCTTTCTTTCTTTCTTTCTTTCTTTCTTTCTTTCTTTCTTTCTTTCTTTCTTTCTTTCTTTCTTTCTTTCTTTCTTTCTTTCTTTCTTTCTTTCTTTCTTTCTTTCTTTCTTCATTTTCTTTCAGGCTCATTTCTTTCTTTCTTTCTTTCTTTCTTTCTTTCTTTCTTTCTTTCTTTCTTTCTTTCTTTCTTTCTTTCTTTCTTTCTTTCTTTCTTTCTTTCTTTCTTTCTTTCTTTCTTTCTTTCTTTCTTTCTCTTTCTTTCTTTCTTTCTTTCTTTCAGGCTCATTTCCTCAATTTATCGTTTTTACCGTGAGATGACAAATTCTTACCGTGGGGAATTTTTTTGACGGTTTATCGTGAACGGTAAAATATCGCCCATTTCTAATGGATGGATGGATGGATGGATGGATGCATGGATTGAGGGGGGTTTATGGAAAAATACAGACATATCTGGGAAATGCTGTAAAGGCATGGTGAGCCAAAATAATATTTATGCTGGAGAGGTTCTATCTTTTTTGCAAACAGACGCATATGAGCACACATGCAACCACAACGGACCTGAGCCAGAGCCTGAGTGTTTCCATGTGTGATACAACTAGAAGGAGGGAAAAAAAATCAGCTCAACTGACCCAAAATAATTGTAACATTGTTGTACACGGTTCAAGAAAAGCTTATCTTGTCAGGATGTGTACCTGATTTACAGTCTTGTAACATGAGAGCATCTTTACAACCAGCAAATGTGTAAATGTATCACTGCAGAAGCACAAGCACAGGCAAGGTTGAGTGAATTCAAATGATTAAAGTTGGGTTTTTTGTTTGCATTTGATTTGATCCGATAGAAAAACCATCGATTTGGCACTTGCAGGAGTTTCCATGTACAATATAAACAAAACGTGCTACAGCACTGGCAATGGGTTTGTTTGGGTTCAAATTTAAACTGTTAAGACAAAATTGGTAACAGGTAAATTTTTTAAACAAAGGTCTTGTCTGCAGAAACAAACAAGAGAGGAAAGTAGGGATGAAGAAGAATCAATGAGCATAATGAAGTCAGGAGAGAAGCGAGGGTGAGGACGTGAGTGTGTAGCGGAGCAATGAAGGGAAATTATTACAGAAGTGAAAGACGGATCAGAGGCAACAAATGATTGCTTTCAGCTTCTTTCTCTAACATTATTTCTACCTTTATGGTAAAATTGTTTTTGGCTGGAGTATTAATTAGACATCAATATTGGATGCGATTCAATAACAGTTTAGGTTAAATTCCAATATAATTCATGTGGCTGCTAAACCGTTAATAATGCAAATACATGTTTCCCATTCCCGTGTACTGTACTTCTGAACTAATCGTCATTTTAGTTCTCATGATCGTCCTTTGTCTTGCTTTTAAAATCTCAGTGCTTTAAACTCGTCCAGTGAGATGATGAGGGAGTAAACCCGGGGGAGGGGAGGGAGGAAGCAGGGGAGAGACGTTAGTGGGTGTAACCATGGATGCGTCCCACTGATCACACGGACGTATCTGAACTACAGCCGCAGCTCACATCTGACGCACTCGTACTCACAAAAACACTTGTCTGAAGCAGAATGGTTGGCTGAAAGCACAGACGCACCTCTAGAACGGTGTAGAAAAATAGCACATCCTCAATGCTGCATCATCCCTTATTCAGATGAAAATAGAATCCATTGCGTTCCTTTATATATTTGATACTAGTCCACGAGTCATAAACATGCTGTAACTTCAGCCTACATTAAGGATTCGCATGTAGAAATTTGAGACAGTGTGTATTGAACGGTGGTTTGAACAGATGAAGCAGTGATTTAAATAAATTACACACAGAAGCCAAAAACAACACAAGTGGAATCAATCAGCATGTCCCTCAAATGTTTTGGGTTTCCGCATATGCCTTATATAAGCTGGCAGTACGTTTCACAAATGGCACTGCCAAAATGAGTAGAAGCATGACTCAATAATCTCAAGTGATCTTTGTTGCACGATAAGTCAGAGTTGTTTTGTCCAAGGTTTTGAAGTACTGTTTACTCATCAAGAGTCAAAGCTGCATATCCTGGAACATTCGTGTTCTGTATTTCCCACTGGGAGGGGTGGCTCCACGGCCCGGCTTTGCTGAGGATTTGCTCCATCCTTAGCCTGACTTCAGTACTCCAAACTTTTTTTTGTCTCTTGTAAGGAGGTCGTTCCTTAGTGGCAGGAAGTGGTAAAGGGATCAACGGGATCTTTAAGGAGTTTCCTCAAATCTTTTGAGGAACGCGCTTTGAGCACACAGACAGCACATTACAATGATTTTTTTGTCCAAATAAACACATCAATATGTGAACTGTTGGTTATTTCCACATAAAAAAAATACTTAATAGATCAGAAAAAGAGTTCTGAATTTGGTCAAATAAAGGCCAGAGTTTTCATCTAGACTGCTATGATATATTTATATTATATTTATATTTAACAAAGTCTTTCACAATATTTGAATAGTTACAGGAAGCGGTTTCACCTCCGTCCATTTCTGTAGTTGATTTTCCTCATGTATCCCACGCTGCACATCGTCGTTTTCAGAGACGAGGAGAAACTTAGCATGTATTTACAAAACAAAGAACAGACTCTGATCTTCATGCTGAGCAGGTGGCGTATGACGGGGTTGTATTTATTTGTATTTGTGTGTACACCTGTAGCTGCTTGCCTGCCAACAACCAGGTACGGAGTGAAAGAGAGGAGAGCTTTCCAGATGTTCCGATGCCTGTCATTTCAGACATGATAGAAATTGGCAGCTTGTAAGCAGTTCATATCCACCAGTTGGGGTTAGGAGACCTAAATTACACGTTGCCTCCACAGCTAGCGTGAATGATTGGAAATGAGCAGTAATATTCTGGCTTTTGTTTCTGTGTTTGCACTGAAGGTTTGGCACAATAATGAGATGCTAAACTACATTACTGTGTGGCCTGTGTTTGTAATTGTGAGTTGGGTTTTGGAGCTGAGATTGTCGCTCATGTGTGGAAATTGTTTAGGTCACCGCACTTGATTGTACAGTATCTAAACAATACTGAATTAGTGCTGGAAAAGCAATTTCTTTGTCTACATTTGAACAGTAAATGTAATAAAAACTACTGCTCATGTTGTGGAATACACAAGTAGACTGGAAGACTAAATATAGTTTTATTTTTGCCAACACTGAGAAGGAAGTAAATTTGGATAAGAAGCTGCCTCCCCCCCCCCACACACACACACACACACACGGCACAATAACGCTGGATACGTAAGGGTTTTTAATTTGTGACAAAAATCAGGGTTTGCACCATTTTTAAGTCTTTTTCAGAGGACAGCTGATAAAACAAAGTAAAGATAGAGATGGAGTTGTTGTCTTTGACTGCCGTACTCCACAGATTTGTTCCAAGCTGCAGCTCTGAAACCCACTTTAACCCACTCAAGTTGAATGTTTGCATTTCTGTGTGCTACTGACTTCTGTGTAAACAGCTGTGTTCAGTGGACTGAAGCTGATGCTCTACTAAATATTTCATCCTCCTTCTAACATCTCAAAACAACAGAGCAAACACTCACACGAGCAACAGGAAAACAAAATCAAGTGAATTATTCCTTTTGTTTTCTTTCATAGCTCACGGAAAACGTTTCTGACTCCACGACTAGTGAGATCATAGGTTTGGACAATTTTTGTAATTGAAATAACAAGTATGAAAAAAAATCAAAGACTAAAGTGAAATTTCAGATTTTAACTTATCGCGGTGTCTAGCCGCATTTGTAGGATGGCTTGCTGTGGTTGTTGTAGTGTTCATGTGAAGTGGGAGTGAACTGTTATCATGTCTGATGCCCAGATTAGATCCAGAAGGCAAACATCTGGCGGACAAACAGTCAGCCAGACCAGCAGACAATCAGTGAAACAGCAGCACTCAATAATCTTATCTTTATAGTGATTGTTGCTGAAGCACTGTGCATTAAATGAGTCTTTGTATAGTCCATAGAAAATGGAACCAGTGCAGCCGCACATGTTGCACACTTCAACTGGAATTTACGTGCAAACATAAATTCTGACTTAACCATATGTTATAGATAGATAGTCCTGAGTTAATATTATCATTAATATAATCATTTATCGTTATTTGACGATACTCATTCAAAATTAGGTTAATAATTTGAGACATTTATGTGGGCAAAATGATATTGTCAGTTTATCTTGTTCACTTTGGCTTTAAAAGTGATTATTAATAAGCACAAGCTGTGTGGTCCATTGCTGACATGTTTTAATTATTCATTTATTTATTTGAAAAGGTTTAAAAGAAAGCAGTATTTAAGTCTTTCCAGAGCAACACTAATAAGCATGTGGAGAAATTCAAAGCTTGACAGACTTGCCATGCCCAGAAACAGATGAACAGTGGTTTAATGGAGGATTGCCAACTAATAGACAATTGCCAGCTCTGAGCTCTCTACTGCAGTCTGCATGCCTGCCTTGCACCTCTACTGAGCCGACCAGTAATGTGTCCTCCTGCCCTCCAGGGGGTGCCATATCTGGGATGGAGCCCACTGTAGACTCGGTGGTGGTGCAGCCGCTCCCCGTCTACTGGTACCATGTGTTGGCAAGAATTAAGACTATAACTGAATCAAAATATGTGCGTGATTGTTTGAAGATTGGAATATTGAACTAAAACTGGAAGCTGACTGATTTTGCCTGATTATCTGTGACGTTTAGTTAAATGCCACAGGCAGTTGTGGCCATATGGACCGATTCCACTAGGTTACTGCTGCCAGGCTTTCAAGCTTTCAGTTCTCATAAATACATGCATTTACAGTGATTAATGGTGAAATACTTACCGCTTCAATCTTTCTTAAATTGAAAAGCACAGGCCCCTAAGTTGAGACCATCGCTTGAAGTTTTTGATTTTAGCGACATATCTAATTATTGTCTGTGGGCTCCATTCCATATACTGTATCATTAGTTCTTGATCCACCCCTGATGACCAGGAAATGTGCAGTCCTTTGTAAAAGCAGACATTTTGGAAGTTTGCTGATCCAGAGCATTCAGATGTGTTAAAATGAAAAAAATTACAAGGGGGATAGATATAAGCAATAATTCTAGAGAAGCATTTGTTCCTGAATTTCAATCTGGAAAAGGCTGCAAAACCATTTCCAAACAGTTTGGCGCTGTCTTTAAGGTCTGGATGAGTAGTTAAATTAGCATTAAGTGTAAAAGCACAATTTTTAATAGGACAAACACCCTCAGTTAAAAAGATTTAATGTCACACATCCCCCTTTATTCTGACAATGACATAGCTCTGCATCGAATATTAACTGATAAAAATGTTACCGAAGGCCTAACTTCATTTTCCATTTTTCCCCTGACTGGAACACGCTTATCATATATAATCCTCCATGTAATGTACTGTAAAAAGTAATCGGGGTTCCATTATTCTTCAGTGTCCTCATCATGAACAACACACTGGTTAGCTTGACACATCTGGGATATACCGTTCCCTACTGGGTCTCTTTCCCTCGTGACACACACTCACACACACACACAAATTGAGAATGAGAGAATTGTATCCATCTGTTGAAGGCAACAAGCCACTTCATGTCCAATGGGAACAGGTATGTGTCATTTCATATTTTTGTCTTCACCTGTCTCATGTCACAACCTGACCACAGTTGTGAGATCTGACGGCACAAGGAGGTGAGTGGAGAGGATCCGGGCCATAATGTACTGATTTTACGGAGCCATTGCAAACTAGTCGTGTTTCATGAAGAGTTTTAAGATATAAATGCTCTGATCATTTTCATTTAACTGTCATGTCATGAATTTCCTGATAAGTATCCAATGGCTCTATTTCATTGGTAGGATCATTCATCCAACACATCATTGCTGCACAAGTCGAGGAGGAAAAGCCATACATGTTCAAAAACTTGATTTAGTTCTTACAACAGCATGTACACTTATTCTAAAATTCTAAAACGTTTTATAAAAAGTCTGACTTTCTGACTCTATACATTTGGAAATGTTCAAGAAAAACCTTAAAATACTGTCTCCAATTGGTCCAGTTGTCAGTCCCTACCAAAGAACATGATTTTCTCATGCACACAAACAAATGAAGAGCTAAAAAGGTCTGAGACATGGCCGCATCATTCACGGTAGTTTCTCTTCAAAGAAGAGATGCTGATAATTATCTATAATTCTGGACTAATATCCAGCAAGCAGAAAACAGAAACATCAAAGTAATGAGTCAGCTAGCGCTGTGGTAACTAGCTTGGCCCTCTCCATCTACTTTACTGGATGACATATTACTTTTGGAAAATATGAATTTATTTCTGAGCCCTTTGTCACAACAAAGTCAGAATTTCCAACTCCTACATTTGTAAGAAAAAGAAAAAAAAACCTAAATTTTAAATGTATTTCTGTATTCAGTTTTTTATTACCTGCCCTGTAATTGTTTTTCCTCAAATGGCCTTGATTTCTGGAATCACTGCGTAGCTGAGAAAAATGCATAAATGAATACAATTCTTGCCACAAGCCTGCACTGCACTTACAAATTGCAATAAATTAAACTTGCAGACATCAGTAAAGTAACATGTACTTAATGGTCTGTATTCAATGGTTGACACTAATCCTAAAGTAGAAAAATATTTCAAGCTGGCATGTAAATTAGGAAAACATGCTTTTATTTTAAGATAGCCAGTCATGGATTGATCATAAACTTCAAAATTAATTACACAACAGACTGCGGCTAATCCTTCACTATACATGCTTGCAACATTTTGCTAACTTAAAAGGCAGCGATCACAATGAAGAGCACAGCTGGCCACTATTAGTAAAAGTCCCGTGACCTAGACATTTTAATCCCTGTCCAGACATGTTGAAAAATCTCCTATGGAGCAAGATGATTAACTTCAACCGCTGCTACAGTATGTGTGCAGGATGCGTGAGAGCAAGTATATGCACAGACACACAGACAAACAGGAAAACAGAATGTCATATTCAATACAGAAACTCTCACATAAATGACGAATAGAAATATTATGTGGAAATTATTTATATAAATGTGTGTGTGTGTGTAAAAACAAAGCATAAAACGTGAGGACATTTGTGTTTGGCAGATTATTTCTTCGTCGTAACAACGCTTCTTGGCATTAATCTTATATCGTTGGAAAGCCTGGTAATTTCTCTTTTAAATGGGGCCACATTTGTAAGGAACATGTATTTGTGGGATGAGCAGCAGAGCTGAGTATATGGGTTACGCCTATGGAAAAAGTGCCAAATCTTCTCTGCCAATGCCAAACACCTTTAACTCTTGTTTGTTGGATTGGATGATTGAAATTTTGAAAAAAACAACAGATATTGGCAAATTAACAATTTATCCATTTAACAAACAGGAGCCTCAGTAGTGTGTGGAAGAACCAGACCCAGCCACAACAGCCTGGCACTTCACCCTCATGCTGGTCACCAGCCTGGTCACACACTGCTGTGGGATGGCATCCCATTCATCAACCAGCATTTGTTGCAAACCAGCCAACGTGGTTGTGTTGGTCACTCTGGCACAAACAGCACACCAGAGCTGATCCCTCAAGTGTTCAATGAGGTTGAGGTCACTTTTGCTGGGAGGCCGGGGCCCTGGATAGCTCAGTGAGTTGATCTAATGATGACGAGCCTTGTTTTTCCAGTGAGAGAGACTCTGCCCCACACATTGCACTTGCTCCACGAAAAGATGTTACTCTATCTGTGCAGTGATCAGCATAGGGTTCTCATTGTCTTCTCCACATTTAGACCCTACAATCCAACTGCTGTAGGCAGAATCTGGCCTCATCCCTGAACATAACGTTCCTCCACATGTTCAGGTTCCAGTTGACGTGCTGCAGACACCAGCACAAACGGGCCTGATGGGGAAGGGCAGTCATGGCAGCCTCCTGGCAGCCTTATGAGACCAGAGATTTGCTGTGTGCAGTCTGTTCCAGATTATCTGGGCAGATACCTGTCAGTCATATAGACCTGGAAACATTGACTGCAAATCTGTAGAAGACAGCCTATGGTACCTAAGTGTTGACAGAGTGTAGTCTTCTTGGGGTGTTGTCTTCCTGGGACGCTGACTTTGGTGCCTTACTTTGACATCCCCCGTTATATGGAACTTGGGCTTCGGTTTGGAGATGGTATCAGGGCTCACTCCAAAAAATGCTGCAACTTGGCATCCTTGGCATGCTGATTGTGTGAATGTATATATGGGGGGAAATATGTCTATGTATATCTAATATTGCCACCATTTTCAGTGTTGTTAAAGGAAAGTCACCTATAGCCGTTTGCTTTGTTGGACTTCCTTTCCGTTTCTTTACTTCAGGTAGAGTTGCAGTTGCTAAGTTTCAGAAGATTGATCTCCCACTCCTCTAGATATAGGCCATCAGCGCGTCTTTTTCTGAAGTATCGACTCTTACCTATTGATAAGGTGAATGCCTATCAAACATGCCTTTTTATTCATAAGTTTATATACAGGAAACAAGATCTGCCTATTACTTTTCACAATTTCTTTATTCTGACAACAGACTTTCACTCATATCAAACAAGGTTTAGTAACAATAGCTTATCTATACCGTCCTCCCGAACCTCAAGTCACCAATTCAACATTACTTATAGAGGCCCCAAGCTCTGGTCTGACTTAAACTCTTCACTGAGGTCCACCTCCTCCCAATGCATTTTCAAAAAAAACCTAAAGGAATTTTTACTTTCCACAGGAACCTAATTTACTTTCTCTACTCGACCTTTAATTGTATCGACGTTTAATTATATATTCTTTCTCATTGTTCTGCTTTTGTCACATTTTTTGTTCTTTCTTTGTGTTTTTTATTATTAGTTGTTTCAAGTACTTGAATTCCTGTTGCTATTGATCTTTGTCTTTTGTTGTTGTTTAGCTCATGCATGCTGTCTGCTTGTCCTTTGTTTTGTTTTTTTGACAGGGGTGGAACCTTGTACAAGTTCGCTATAGAACTTCGTTCCCTCCTTGCGCAGTGCTTCATGCATCTTTTTTGCTAAATTAATAAACTCTAAACTCTAATATGTACAGTATACCTGACTTTTATAACTGTTATGTACTCACCAGGTAGATCACAGCCAAGGACCTCTATCCTCATGCCAATCCCAGCAGGCGACCATCGTTCTGGAAAGACTCTGATGTACTGTGTCACAATCTCATCAAACCTCCGCACCTCTGGAGTATCATAGTGGCTGTTTCCTTCAAAAATCTGAAGAAAGGCCAAAAGTTAAAGATAAAACATAGTTTCTCTTCCAAATTTGACCACGTCCAAGCCGATTCTTGACAGTGGCATTCTGCAGATAAACACCTTAAACTAAATGAACCTTGATCAAATTTGGCAGTCATTGAAAGAATTTCAGAATGAAATTGGTACTGGTCTTTACTGGTAATTGTCTGGAGAGGATGCAGAGCAAAATTCAGGATGACTGGACGAAGTGCTTTGTTGGAGTTTGAGAACACATACGGAATCAAAGGATGTAAGATTAGTTTTTCTATCAATTTTGTCTCCACATGCAACAAAGAGCCAGTCATTCCAGTCATTGGCCTCTGAAATCTGATTGATTGTTTACCAGAGCCAGTGGGATAATTCCATAAACTGAAGCCTTGCAAACATATCTTACATTTCAGATTCTTTTTCTCAGCTGCTTCGTGAGATATTAAAATGACTTCATTTTTCTTTCACTTTTTTATAAATGAAATGGTGGGTGTCTATTTGAATGGGGGGTGGGGTTGATTCGGGAGCTTGAAATGAAAAGGGAACCCACACAATTCTCAAGATATGAGTCAAAATGTACATATTATGATTATAGGGCCACCAAGAAGCCTGCCAAGGTAATTATAAAGCCCACAGATGTTTATGGGGTCCTGAACCTATTTTCTGCTACTTGGGGTCCATCTGTTACCTTCAGCTGAGAGTGTTTTTATTGCAATATTGTGGTAAACATTGCAGCAAAGGTGGAAGTTTTCATACTAAGGAGGAACTAAGAAATGCAACTGAGGCAGAAAGATTTTGTGGATTACACTATTTGACAGTAAAATCGCTGACAGCTAAAAGAAAAAACAGGAAAGCTGAGTAAAGTCATCCAACACAGCTAATCACCTTTGTTTCCTGCTCAGTATGACATGTGCCATAAAAACAACAACACTGTGTCTGTCGCCTTTCTTTGAATTTCAAGTACTCTTTGAGGCAGCAACAGCTTTTGGCAGGAAACAAAAACATATATACCAAGTCTAACGCTGACTACACTAGTCTACCGTTGGTTTCATGAGCCTAACTGTATATTCTGTCATCCATATTTCTAGCATTTTTAAAAGCCTCAGATGAATTGAGCAGGATGTTTGTTTAAAGTCAGATGAGAGAAAGCAGTATTTTTGCACGAGGAGCAAATTCTGGCACTCAGTAGTACTATTAAAGCATTTTTCGGCATCGACTCAGAAAAGAGAATTAAGTTCCCCGACTCATGGAGCGCTATACTGCCAGCAGTGCTGAGCGCTGATGCAGGAAAGACATTTTTAATTAACACCCATGAGAGACAAATGGAGGATGAGTGAACAAGTGGATGAGACAGAGAGTATAGGATTAAGAGCGAGGCAAAGACAGAAGCCGGAGTGAGGTGATTAAAATGAATTATTATGAGAGCGAATGCTGTCAAAATTTCTTTTTTTTTTTGTTGAGAAATACACTGGAACAAGAGTGAAAGAGAGACAGGAGGCAAAGAAGGGAGCATGAAACAGTAGGAGATAGGTGAAGGACGGAGATGAGATACAACTATAAATAAACTGAATGTGAGAGATCTGAGGTGGCAATCACAGGACAGGGAGGCGTGTTTATGTGTGGAGAGTGTTTGCCTTTACCTTAGCAAAGCCAGTCTTGCTGTCAATGATGGAGTTCCAGTCCCTGCTGTTCAAGCTGTGGGATAGTTTATATTTTCTGACAAATGCCCTGTTCTCAGCACTGGTGCTACCCTCCAACCCTCTGGCACCCTGAGTGATAATGCCACGCACCATCTTGGGTACACCGAGGTCCACCTGCAACACAGAAAAACACAGTTATTACACTAACAGACAGAGTGCAGCAGTCTCATCACAGACTTATCCCAGAGCCTGCAGTAATGTAGCTTTGTAGTTTGGTTTTCAACTTCAATTTGTAAAAGTTCCTGTTTTCAGTCAAAAATGAAACATCACTGTGAAGGCACCAGCCAAGATTTGAGTTTCATACTAACACAGCTGTGGGAGGTCACATATGTATTCTGAACTGTGTTCTGTATTATCAATAAGAGTAAGAGTGGATGAGTTAAAAGAGATTGTAAAATGATGCACATTGGCCTCATCTACTACTACTACTACTACTACTACTGTCATTTAGCGGACGCTTTTATCCAAAGCGTCTGCCACAGACACCATGGAGCAATTAGGGTTAAGGCCTTGCTCAGGGGCCCGAGGTGGTTCATCTTGGTTGTCATTCCGGGGCTTGAAACCTGGCTCCTCCAGACTCAAGCCCACTTCTGTAGCCACTCCACCCCTCCTCATCTTTGTGAGTTATGATAAACAACCATTTCATGTGCCTTGTGGGCGTATGTTCAAAAATCCAACTTAAAGGAGCATGAGGCTCCTTTTAAGAAATGAGACTCTCTAGCGCCACCCTTCACCATGACGGCCGTTGGGGGTACTGCAGCCAACAGTGAAGCCGGCACGGGAGAACGGGGAGAACACACATGCAGCGTCATGTGACGTCACATCCGCAGCCCAGCGCGGGAAATTCGGGACCGAATTGCAGCACATTTTGCAGCACACAGCCTGTTCAAGGCAAAGGAGAGATACACTAGAGGGCTCATTCTTTTGGGTTTGGAACGCTTCATCTGACATTATTACTAGAAAACTTAAAATGTATACGGATTATTTTCATAAATCTTGCCACAATCCGGCCTCAAGCTCCTTTAAAGGTTGCTTATGAACTTCTTCCAGTGTTCTCAAATGTAAAAATGATACCTTCAATTGTTTTGAATTCACTATTTGTTTTGAACTGCTCTTTCTTTGGGTTGTAAATGGGTCACATTTGCCCCAGTTGTTCTGATGCACTGAAAGGGAGCCTCCCTTCAGCTTCTCATCTGCAACTACAGTCAGATTTTTTTGTTTTGTTTCAGATAGAAAACAAAGAATGCTGGGGCACGAAGCTGTAAGACCGATTTCTAGAGATGCACATCCAGTGGAGACTCCACCCTCCTAAAACCAGCTGCTATAAACAAAGCTGTGCAGATATATTGAAAAGGTGCATCTCTTGTGTTGTGTATCTCTTTAGTATTTTGACCAATCCATGCCACAAAGAGGTCATACAGATTTCTCAACACTACACCAATGTTTGAAACAAGGGCGGGTTATATGTCCTTTAAGGTTATGTTACATACCTGCAGCCATTCCTCTCCAGCTATGGGTTGTGTCGGGTTGGGAAACCAACCTGACCGGCTGGCCACCAGCCTGGCTGCCCCCATGGACCCGTGGATGTCCCTCATGGAGGAGGCAGAGATCTGGGAGTCGGGGAGCAGCCCAGAGAGCATACCCTGCAGCTCTGAACACGGAGCATCTGAACATGAGACAGCGAGACAGATTTACAACACTGATCCGAATGGTCAATAGTCTGCAGTCTGGTGCTTCTATCATTGGAGTGCCAACAAATACAGGAGAAACTGTCTCTGCAACAACCAGACTAGTATCAACAAAAGCCAGACTGTTGTGGATTTTGCAGCAAAGACTTGTTCATCCGACGTATGATTAGTGAGTCTTGAGCCCTTTGACACTCTCTTTGACACTTATGAGACGGTCATAAACTTAAAGCCCACAACCTCCCTGTAACAAATGGTTGAGTAATCTCTGTACGGGTGGAAATGGCTGCTACTGGGAGGGGGCGGGTTAAGGTTAGGGTGGAGGCTATCTGGTGTTGCACAGTGCTGTGAAAACTCCAACAACATGCTATATAAGGCAACACAAGGAGTTTACATGTCTGCCATGATATTACCGTTACATTGTGTTATTGTCATGCATGTAAACACAGTGACTCACTCCCAGTAATACCACCTTGAAGAGGCTGCTGCACCTTCACAAATATAATTAACTTTCAGGTCTAGAATAATTAGGACTCAATGCTTCATCGTGTCATCTTGGAGATATTTTTTTTTTTAAATGTGACATGAATTGTTAAAATAATGACTGATGTGTTACACTCTGCAGCCCATCGCAGCTGCTTTTCTTCACCTTCTTTCATTATTTTTCCTTCCTGCTGCAAACTTGACACATAAATTTAACCAAGCAGCCAAGGGGAATTCTGCACGGGGAATTGAGCCCGAGATCTCAGAAATGGAAGAACTAAATGGAAGCATGAAAGCCTGCCGCAGATCAAAGAGATTCTGTTTACTACACCGACAAATGTGTTTTAGTCGGACAAGCATTAAAAATATAGCCTTGCATGAATAATGACAGAAAACAAAGGCAATCAAACGGCGTGACCACATCGGTTTGGAAATGTACGGGACAAAGGCATGATATGGCAAAATAAAAAAAGGTTAACATCTTGGTTGGTGGAAAATGCAAGACAAAAGATAAGGAAGAAGGGTAAGATGAGAAGTGAGAGATAACGACATAGGCAAAAGGTCAAGCAGAGATGGACTGAACAGCCAGCAAGTGAATTGAGATGGAGGGGTGACTGTGATTGATGGTGACATTCTTCAGGTCCTAGTGGAGATGAATGTTTAATGCTGTGACGTTTGCAACAGTGCCTCACCATAGTGAATAATGCATCAACGATAAACAAGGCCAGCTCGAGCTGGGCTCCCTGAAGCTTGGTAACACTTGTGAAAACTCATCAACCAGAAGGAAAATCTGTTATTGCATTGTTTTATCTTTGTGTCCCTGTGGTTCAGCTGCAGCCTCCAGCAGGCCTTTTAATTCAGGAATGCAGTGGGAGTCAACGAGAGCATCGTCTCTTTAGGTCCCAGCAGAAATAGTCAGCTATTACACACCAGCTTAAGAGCTCTTAAACTCGCACGCACGCTCACATGAAGTGGCCTGCACTAGCACATCGTAGCGAAATAGCCCCGCACATGCGCTGAGACTCCCTTTCTGACACATAAGCTCTGATAATTCACCCACACATGGAAGAGCGCCCACTCCCACCAAGCTCTCCCCATAACCAGGTCCCACAATAGCTATAACACACGGTCGGGTTGATACAGATGTGCATGGCTACACATGCACGCACACAAGCTTGGTGAAAATAAAAAAAAGTTAAAGTAAATAAGAGGTTGATGAAGTGCTGCAGTGCTAAAATAAAACAAGGTTAGGGTGATGGAAGGGGAAAGAGCTGCTGAACGAGGCAGGAAGATTTAAGGAAACTGAGAGAGCGCTGGAAAGAAGTGGGAATGGAGGTTGTGAGAAAAGGAAATAAAAGGACAGAGGGGAAAGCTGGATGAGGTAGAAGAAAAAACAGAGCGAAACTAAAGAGAGAAACTGAGAGAAAAGTAGAGCAGGAGACAATAAAGTGTGATTTAAGTTAATGACGTGTCATTGACTGCTTTATTTCTGCCAATACACGCCCCGGTCCAGCGTTACTAGGTTCCCTCCTTGTGCTACGTCCTCTGCAGCGAGAGAAGGTATGTGACGCCTTTGAAATTAACTGCATTCATTTGCCGTAAATTGTGAAGTGATCTTCATCTACGTCTCAGTAATAATAGACAAACATATTGTATATATATATATATATATATATATATATATATATATATATATATATATATATATATATATATATATATGTAGAATTTATATATTTATATGTAGAATATGTCATCTCGCGGTAAAAACGATAAATTCCCTTTGATAAAGTTTTTGTGTAAAAATGATTTATGGTTCTGCGTTAAATCCACAACGTACGGGAAGGAAGGAAGGAAGGAAGGAAGGAAGGAAGGAAGGAAGGAAGGAAGGAAGGAAGGAAGGAAGGAAGGAAGGAAGGAAGAAAAGAGGAAGAAAAGAAGGAAGGAGAGAGCAGGAGGAAGAAAGGAAGGAAGGAAGGAAGGAAGGAAGGAAGGAAGGAAGGAAGGAAGGAAGGAAGGAAGGAAGGAAGGAAGGGAAAAAAGAAGGAAGGAAGGAAGGAAGGAAGGAAGGAAGGAAGGAAGGAAGGAAGGAAGGAAGGAAGGAAGGAAGGGAGGGAGGAAAGAAGGAAGGAAGGGAAAAAAGAAGGAAGGAAGGAAGGAAGGAAGGAAGGAAGGAAGGAAGGAAGGAAGGAAGGAAGGAAGGAAGGAAGGAAGGAAGGAAGGAAGGAAGGAAGAAAAGGGGAGAAGGGAGAAAACAAGGAAAGGAGGAAGGAAGGGAGAAAAGAGGAAGGGAAGGAGAGAGCAGGAGGAAAGAAGGTAGGAAGGAAGGAAGGAAATGAGCCTGAAAGAAAGAAAGAAAGAAAGAAAGAAAGAAAGAAAGAAAGAAAGAAAGAAAGAAAGAAAGAAAGAAAGACAGAAAGAAAGAAAGAAAAAAGGATAAATTCCCGTTGATGACGATTTGTGTAACAAACATGGCGGATCTGAGAGCGAGATAGATTTATAGTTGAAAAGGTGGAGTTGAATTGGTATTTTTTAATCGTTATCGGGATAAATGCCGGAAATTATCGTGATACATTTTTTAGTCCATACCGCCCATCCCTAGTGTGAACACACCCATGAGACATTCACAATGCTGGAGGAAAAAGAAAGTGAATCCAACATCAACTGACGTCAACAGTAGCTAATTGGAGTCAATAGTCTGCACACCTGCAGTGCCAATAATTGATTGAGTTTGGAGGTGTGATATAGAGCGACTTTAATTGTTAAAGTTCAAACGAAGCATCTGCTGATGTGAGCAAAATGTTTAGGCATCCATCAGTCTACGGTTAAACATAAAATTGATTTATTATTGAGGCTACTCTTCCTAGAAGTGGGACCCGAGTCAAGATGACATCAAAGACACAACCTAAAATCCTGAACGAGGTAAAGAAGCAGAGGACTTGAAGTTGCGTTGGAAATGGCAGACATCTATTTTCATGAGTATCCACGAGGAAGCTGCTGCTCTGTAACTTTTGGCTGTGTGAGTTAAGTCTGTTGGGAAATTCACAAAGCTGTTGGGAAAGTATTTTGGGGACCGATGAGACAAAATCTACAAAAAATATTCAGCACTTTGTATGGTGCATTAAAGGACAGGGCTGACTAACATGAACGTGTCATCTCAGCAGTGAAGAACTGTGGAAGGAGCATTATGATTGGCTGCCTCTGGGGCTGGACCACTTGCTGTCAGCAAAGAATCATCATCATTATTTAACAATGAAATTAAGTCCCAGGTTTACCAGAATATTCCCCTGGGATGAATATCGGATTTTACTCTATGGTCATTCAAGTAGAAAACTGCTTAAGTCTTTTCTGTTAAATTCTTTTAAACTGTTGCTGCAGGAAACTAAATAGATTAGACACTGCATGGGTAATAGCAGATATCTTTGCTTACAGAACTTTTTTGCAGTAAGACGGGTTATTAAGCTCCCGTTTACCTCAAAACCAGTCCTCTTAACAAAAGGCAAACCCATATGAAAGTGTCAAGATGTAGCATGTGAAGTCTTTGATTCCCTTGGGCCTATGATTGATTCCAGAAATCACAAAGTACCATCGAGGGGGAACAGGCCTGGGAAATGGACAAAAAGTGCTTAGAAAGTGTTCTCAGTGCTGATAGCTGGTGAAAAACAGAAAGGTGATATATAATGCAATTTCAGGTGTTAAAAGAAAGTACCAAAAAAAAAACCAGTGGTGAGTGGTAGCTAGAAGCCCAGGCAAGATACCTGATATATTCCAGATCCCTGTCTGTCTCTCTATCATTCGCACACACACACGCATGCGTAC